>NW_027266858.1:0-109233 GCF_046630445.1 Rutidosis leptorrhynchoides | reverse complement strand
GAAACAAAAATTTTCTGCACTCTGAAATATTGTGTAGTAAGAGACTGATATAGACTTCGCAAATAAGTATAAAAAAAGAATCGAAAAACATTCTTAACACACTCAAAGATGCTTGTTTATCTAAAGGATCTGCAAGATGAGGGTAGAGATCAATGTTAGTGCAACTGTCAATAGTCAGATGCTTCACAAGATGTCAAGAGAATAATGCAAGCATCTGACGTTGCTTGGCAAGTGTTTAAGCACCCAGGGGAAAGTACAATACTGCATACTTCAAAATCTTTAGGTTTCGTGCTGATTTCAACATTTTTCAAAAGCTTTTCTACCAGGAACTCTGTCAGAGCTTCAGTTTCCAAAACAAACAAAAACTATATAAGAACAAAGAAAACACAGGTGTGTACCGGCCTTTCTTAGTGGCAGTTCATGGGAACAAATATAAAAGTCAAGAATTTATTCCTGAAGTATGATAGTGAAAAACTTAAAATCTTATTAATACCTTCCACTACAACTAAAATGATATTCAAGTTGGAAGTTTCCAAATCATTTCTCTCTGAAGGTTTCTCGACAGTAAAAGTAGATAATGGCATACCTGGATAATTTCTGGAATTAAGACATCCACCCTATGAGCATGATTGCAGTCATCTTTGCTTCTGCACCCAAGGTTTTTAGATACAGTCCTAGTGTTCTCTACAATGTCCCAAAAAGGAAAGAAAGAAAAAATTATGGCAAGCTAAACAGATACAATGTAATATCGCAGAAAGCTCATGATCAGAGAAAATGGAGAAGGCTATAAAAGAAAATTCTTAGTTATTCAGAATTCTGGGCTTCTTAAAGTGGTCACTGGGAAAACTGGATTTGAAGTCGGTCATCAAAATTAAGTTCATGCATCATACTCTTACTTAGGTGATGTCTCATCTTCACAAAATGCATGTCAGAAAAATTTCAACAGTCACTACGACCAATGCGGGGCCGTTCCCAACACCCCTTAAAACCAACAGTAATGGCCACTACCATCTCTCACTTCTTGATGTACGCTTGAATCAGCATGATCATCAAAGATATCTCAGTCTAAAAAATCTTCTTGAAATGCATGTGTGTACATATTTCTTTTTTCTGGAACATCCATTCTAGTACTTCATATTCACTAGGACATTATTTATCGCCTAACATCACACTAATTACATTTCGTACTAAATGAAAGAGACTACTTCCTTTATAAATGAGAACAGCACAAAAGATTATCATACCA
Source organism: Rutidosis leptorrhynchoides (assembly GCF_046630445.1). Taxonomy (NCBI): domain Eukaryota; kingdom Viridiplantae; phylum Streptophyta; class Magnoliopsida; order Asterales; family Asteraceae; genus Rutidosis; species Rutidosis leptorrhynchoides. The sequence goes on along the minus strand of NW_027266858.1, from coordinate 107,987 downwards.
GCTTCAATATGGAAGTCAAGTTCTTTTGGAGCTTCTTTGCACCACTCATCAATCATGGCATTAAAATCATACTGTGGTTCTGCCCATGCTATCCAGTCAATAATTGACTTTGCATTCTTCAAGTCCTGTAGACCCAGAGCCACATAATGAAAAAACAATTACTATCACCTCAATTCATAAAAGCAAAGCCATGCAAACCTCTAATATGATTTTCTTGATTCCCTCGTGCTGAACCTTAACAACCACTTCCTGCCCATCGACAAGGGTTGCGCGATGAACTTGGGCTATCTGCATAAAATACAATACATGACTAATAGTATTGCCACAAACTCATGGACAGATGATTAACCAAAGCCAATTCTACAGAGTCAAAATAGTTTCAAGCTATCACTTTAATATGAGGACATTACCGATGCGGTTGCCAAAGGTTCTTTGACAAAATTTGAGAAGAGTTGATCCATGGAATTTCCCAACTCTTTCTCTATCGTCCGGCAGACCTGCAAAAGGGACATATCTATGAGCAAACCAAGTCGCAATACATTCTTCTGAAAATAGAAGTTACAGAACCATGTATAAGTAATTTTCGCTATCTTTAATACGGGACTAAAATAAAATAAAAATATAACCTCTTCCAGTGAACGTGGAGGAAGAGAGTCTTGCAATTGCCTGAGAAGAGTTATATAAGCCTCAGGAAGCACATCAGCACGAGTAGATAGGTACTGTCCAAGTTTAACCCACAAACCTTCCAACTCCACAATACATCTCAAAACACGCCTAGCATTGCGCTCATGAGCCCTTTCCCATAAAGAAGCTTTCTTACTGTTGTTAGCCCATTTCGTTCTTTGCTGTAATGCCTGTAATAGATGGGGAAAAGATAAAGAAACCAGTCACTTTCTTACTATCCATAAGTCCAAATAAAATTCAAGAACCAAACATACAGAAACATCACCTTGTAATCAATGTAGATTATCAAAGCAACAGTGAATACTTTCATGCGCCTTTTGTAAATGGTTCCCCATCCCATAGTATTAAATTAGGATATAAATGGAAACACTTCTTTCCCCTACTTTTTGACTGCAAAACAAAACTGGCTATATAAGATTGGCGTCTGATACGAGTCCTGTTAAGGAGCCACCATACAATCATTTCAAGTGCAGTTTGAAATGCAACAAAAAGCCTCTTGAGTTAACAACTGCTCCATCTGTCGATCAAGCTCAAGAGCAGTTTAAAAATAAATAGATAAAACACCATATTGTTGGTAAATAACTGGAAACATCAGCAGTCAAACAGAACTGTTGTGCACAATTTGTTTTGTAACAGTCAATTAGCTGAAAAATCAATACATGCAAAATTCAATTTTGATTTTTGATCAAGCAATGAACGAGCAACCCGGATAATCTTACATAACACCTGAATTCGTATACAAAATAAAACAAATCATCAAGAAGGAAATATTGATCGAAAATCAACTTAAACCTCTCCAAATCAAATGCAAATTTAAAGGTTGTCCAATCAAGCAACGCCTCGTAACCGTACCTGAAAGCTCCAGAGAGGTAAAAAGTGGGACGGAGAACCAAATTAGAAGCGTCGGTTTTGAGCAAATAAGAGAGAAAAAGGCGAATGGTCTAAAGTTGGTCACCACCACTCACCACCAGCTACAACTGAAAGCGACAGCTTGAGCGAACAATCGTTTTATTTGACAACAGACTAAACGGCAAAGCCCCGCGTCAGCACCACGGAATCGACAATCGTGGCGATACGCGATTGGGCGGACTCAGAGTGGAAAGTTTAAGCCGATTCTAAGAGCTCAGCTCGAGAACCCGAATGAATCCGGTTCTAACTGAAACAAACTAGTCATATATAATTGAGATTAACAACTTCTAATACGTACAACCGTTTAAAGCCATGAATTTAAAGCGTTTAAAGCCATGAACTAAACTCGATGTAAATTTAGTTTTACCGACCAATTTGGCACTTTACCATTCAAACCAAATACTACATAATAAATGATACTTTATAGTCTATATTAAAAAAAGAAAGAAAATTAGAACCAGCTTATGACTGATGAGTGCTAGGCAAATCAGAACTAGGCAGAAAGAAGAAACGAGGTTTTAGCAAAGTTAGGCCGATGAGGCAGCTGCCTATGACTATTAGTTTTTGTTAAAAAAGTCCACTTTCCAAGTCTATTGCTATCAGTTTTGCTCAGCTCAGCTGGTTTCCCCTGCCTAGAAAACGTGTCTTTTATTTGAACATGTAGCAATATACATTATACATATCTAAATTTATTTATACCACAGTTATAGATTCACTTATTTAATTAAAGTTTGAATAGCTTTATTCCAAGTTTTACGAACCGAAGTGAAATTTAAACCGAGCCGAAGCAAATGCTACTTTGGAGGTGGACCTCCAAAAAGTAGACGAGAATGGAATTATGCATGGGATTACAATTCAACGAAAGTAGCGTGGAATAATAGTTAAGGATCTCATCGGCGGACCGTTGGTTGGTTGACGACATATACACATAATGGAATCTCAGCCCTATAATATGTTGAAAAGCCTCTATTCGGTACCAACGTTTTCCTCGTGAATTTGGTGGTTAGTATTCATTAATGGACAACAATTTCAATTTAAATTTTGCTTGGCAATGAAGGATTCCTTGACCATAAATTTGACAATTGATTTGTGGTGGTACACGAGTTGACCTTCGGGAAAGGCTATGTTATGGATTGGGCCTAATGGTTGGATTTTTGGGCTTCATAGCTGCTTTCTGATGAATGAAATGATCCGACCAATGTATTGTGGATCCTGTTCAAGTAAAGTCGTACCAATACTGTGGATGGTTTCAACTTTCAAGGCGAGTTCCTAATTTATTGTGCTAGGAAAAATGTTATTTCTATAAAATTTTGTGTATAAAATATGACGTGAAAGTATATGTGTTACGTTATTATTTGTCATGTATATTTTATATATGAAGTTTTGTAAAAATAGTATTATTCTACTGCTAGTCTATATGTAGTTATTCGAATTTGTTACCTCCGTCCCAAAAAAACATGTCTGAAAAGATTAGATGTTAAATTTCGATCGGAGAAAATACTCGGTGGAAGGGATAACTCAGATTCTGGAATATAAATAAGGATCTGTTAAAATTCTGTTTATATCGATTGATCTGAATTATAAAAAGAAATGGTTAATTTTCGTCTTTACAAATCAAATCTCTCTAGAATTAGAAATATGATCATATCATGACTTGGCGCACCAACTAGAAGCCTATTACGCCACTGCCTCGGCCGTAATATACATCAAGTTCGCTTCATGAGAAACGTCTTACTCGATTCTGCCTGTCATCAACTTTATGAACTATACAACGAATTGAAAAAAGCAATTTTATGAACCACCGTAATTAAAGGGAACAAGATTTAGCAAGTACCAACCTACCTTCGTCATCTTAATAATGTACATGGGTTGAGATGAAAAAAAAAACCCAAAGAACTTCACCCAATATTGCCATCCATTCGAAAAGATCATTACGATCATGGCAAAGTAAAAATTTTGACATAAAAAGTTCACCCACCCCACCCTAATAATTGAAATACTTAATTAAGTAACTTTTTAAGATGATTGATAAATACTGTGACATAAAGAGAAGGTTTTTTGTTTTTGTTTTTAATCTTTAAATATATGATGTTTTGTCAATTTTGAATTTATTCAAACAGTTTTCTTAACAGATCGGTATAATATACTCGATAAATATTTAATAATCTTCACTATTAAAAGATCGTAAATATTTATGAAAATCAAATAATAAAATTCGAAAAGATTGTAATATCATTTATAGTTATAATTGGATATAATTCAAATTAAATATATATTTTTTCAGTCAACTTTATATTATAATATATTTTATTAAACATTTATCGGTACATTATTAGAAAAATCGTTATTTAAAAGTTCATAATTGATATTTCTAGACACTCACCTTCAAAAAGAAAAAAAAAATGAAAAAAGGACATGTCTTGACATTTTCGTTCTTGTGGAAAGATGAGGATATAAATGTCTGCTCGATAAAATGTTTTAATGGCCGCGTAAGTGAGAAGCCGAAAAGCATCAAATTCAAGCTTCATTGCTTTCTACGACTTTCAAAGAGAAATGAAAGCAACTTATTTTAAAATAATCAGAAGCTATTTTCGTTTTTTGTGTTACCAAACGCCGATGTCTACTTAAAAAGAATCATAAGTCGAGAAGCACCTAAATTAAGCACACCCAAGGCGCCCTATGTAGAGGTACATCTATCATGGCAATTACTATTGTCTAGAACAACTTAGTTTGGTTTTATTCAAAAAAACAACTTAGTTTGGTCCAATTGTTCAACACATGCGTAAAATATTTTCATTACAAAGTATTTTAACCTTAAAAAGATATGGCGAAATTTGTGTTGCCGGTTAAAGGTGAGTTTTAAAAGGTAGAAAGCAGCTGCTAAAACACTTTAGGGGGACAAGTGGGCAAGTGGTTGCTCGTAATTTTTTTTTTTTTTTAAGTGGTTGCTCGTAATAAAAGTTTGATTGCCTAAAAATTAATTTCAATATCTTACCATATGAAACGAATAGCATAAAAGTAAGATAAAGGCTAGCTGCTCTCACAAAGTATAACAAAGGAATTACTACAACCTATCGTGATGTGCCTTTATTAAAGACTAAGATCTCTTGCATACCTATCGAGATGTGCCTTTATTAAAGACTAAGATCTCTTGCATGCTCGAGTTTTCAATTTCTCAAATGTTTATCTGCAAATATATAAGCAGACATATAAATAATTCATCAAACTATAATAATCATTAAGTGCGTATGTTTTCACATACTTGGAAAAATATATTTATATTGAAAATAAAAAAATACAAAATACTTAAAATATGATAAAGCATATTCCAAATACGAAACAAACGCACTAAATTAACATACGTTGCCATATCCTCCAATTTCAATCATCAATTTTAATTGTCGTTGATGCGAGATAATTTTACATATATATATATGTGGTATAACTCCGGCCGATATTACTTTTGCTCTCTTATATATATGGAAACATAAATCCATATAATATCAAAACCATCTATGACTTAGGGATCAACACCCTAAGAGTAGTTTCATCTGTAGTCGTTCTATTCCGGACAATATTGTCGTTGCGTTTGAGATTGTGCATTGAATGAATATTAAGCGTGGGTATTGAATATAAGGACAAGATATGGAGGATCCTCTGCATGCAGAGACTTGTGCGGCAAAGCAAGCAATCTTGTTGGCTCGTTCCAACAAGTTGTAATTGAAGGCGATTGTTAGCTTCTTATCCGAGAATTGCAGAAATCAGAGAGTAGTTTGACGAGCTGTTGAGTGGTGATCGACTCATTAAAGTTTCTAGCTAGTGATTTTATTTCTATGCATTTTTTATCAGGCTTAGTGGTAATAAAATAGTCCACTATTTGGCTCATTTGATGTATTTCATTTACTGCTAGCTCCCTCCCACCTGAGGTTTTGAGTTTGTTCCATTAGGACCTCCTTTTCAATGAAATCGTTTCCGTTAGCATAAAGAAAAAAAAAAAAAAAGAACATCTGCGACCAAAGAATCAAGATTATATTCCTCGACCATATATAATAAAAATAAAATAAAATAAAATAGACGTTACTCTAAATAGCACTCTGTCTCTCGAATATTTCCTTTTCAGATTTTTGACCCCTTTTAGGGAATGTAGGACCCAAAATCTTTTTATGGTCCACATCTGCTTGCCCAATTGAGTATGGTTTGGACCGACATGCCATGATTTTGGTGGCTTGTATTTTAGCGGCGGTGGCCATTTAAGCCGAGGGCTAGCCTTTATGAGGCCTATCAGTCCGCTTTATATATGCCATAGTAGTTAATCTATCCATTATCTTCAAATAACTCGTTTCAAATATATGTATTGTGTTAAGAAAAGTTCTTAAACTTATGGAGCTAATCATAAAAAAAAAAAAAACTTATGGAGCTATATAATTCGTTTTTTATTTTATTTTTTTTGTCTTGAATTATAATAGAGTTCTGCTTTAATTCTTGGAGAATGTCAATATTGAAAGGAATAATATTTAATTTACCACTTAAGCCAACCGAGACTTCGATTTTATTCCATGTTTTTCCTGCCCTCTTAAATTTAATGTTGCCGTTTATTCGAAAAAAAAATTGAATGTTGACACCTATACCTTATCTTGGCCCAAGCTTTCACTATATATACGCACCATCACATATCTCAAAATGCACAATTATAAGCTCACACAAATGAATATATGTGGCCTCAAAGACCTTGCATGGAGAGAAAGGGGAAGTAGTGCAGCCAAGGATGACTTGCCGGTCGCCATTTTTCTTATGAAAAAGATTATCCGGCAAGTTGTCTTTGGCTACATTTGATTCTCATCTTTCTATGTAAGAGCTTGATGGCAAATTTCCAGCATTGTATATCCTCATATCCTTTTCATACACAAATCGGTTAGTACATCTTGTACAGTATATATGAAGATACAGAGAGAGGCTCGATTTTTAGTCAATCAACTATCAATGGTGACTTTTCGACCTATATTTTTTGACAATCAAAATTTTGATAAGTAAATATATATGTTGGTTTTTTTTTTTTCATTGAGTACACTACGTACCCTTGATCTCTTATTATTTGGTAAGGACTAAAAGGCACACTAGCCTGGGCCTTTGATTACTTTGATTTTTTTAAATAAGTTGGTGTATACTTCTTACTTCTATATGTAGAAGAAGCCATGTTTTGGTGTTAAAATTTCATAATCGTTTATATATATACACATAAAGAATTTGAACTTAACTTTTTTCCATTTGATTTTCTATTCTATATATACTCTTTTCTAAATGGGATATTCACTTACATTTTTATTTGTTTTGATGGGATCACTTACATTTTTTTGGTACCTCTGTGGATCGATGGACACATATAGAATTAATTAACATCAACACATTGAATTTTTTTTTTTTTTTTGAAATTCCAACACATTGAATTGAATGAAAGGAGTAGTATTAATTTCATCGAATTCTGTAACAATCCTTATTTTTTACTCTATTTTTTACTTTCTCCGTCTCAAATTAGATGCAAATATAAATATATTTTTTTGTCAAAAAATATATAAATTTTGACAAATTTAAAGTAATAATAACATGTTCTTCCCATTTTATCCCCCACTTATCCACTACCCTAAATTATGCATATTTTGCACTTTATCTATATATTAAATAACTTATTTCAACACATAACTTTTAATTCATTTTATCGTCAAATTCTACAAGTAATTCTACCATATTCATCTACAACATACGTATAACACATTTGAGTAATGTTTTCGAATAAAACAACGAGCGGATCCCACATGAAATTAGGTCAAATTTAGGTTGACCGTCAATTTTTTCAACACATTTTTATATTGTATATGCATCATATATGTGCTAATTAATGGTTGTTAATGTTATGTTGGTCAAATTACTAATTTTATCTTTATCTTTTTTATTTATGTGAAATTTTAAATATTTGTATATAATTTGAGACGAAAGAATATTAATAATTAAGATCGAGAGGCATCAAGAAGGCAGCAATAATCACCTGATCGACAGTGGGTCTGTGGTCATCATGTTCATTCAGTATATAATTAACATTCTCAATACCATAAAACACTTTCCCTCATCTCCTATTTATCATGAGCTAGCTAGCGCCGATCTGAAAATGGGGAGATTGATTGCTGGCATGATCATGCGTACATGGACCGAAAGAAGATAACGATTTTCATTCCAAACACTTTTTGTTGAATTACAAATCATTGAAGAAAAAAGTAATTATATAGCTAGCTATTAATAGTGAGGCATGATTTTAAACTCACTTCAACTCCATGAATTTATTGAATTCATTAGATAAAAAATGTATTAAACTTTTCATCCGTTAATATATATTTTTTTAATTTTTTTCATATATTAAAAAGGATAAATTAATCGATGTTAATAAATATGTATATTTTTTTTCGTCTGAATTTCAAAAAACTATGAAAAAAATTGTATTTACGGACTACTGTTTTATATGGCATCAAAATTTCCATAGTCATGCTAGCTGCAGAGTTAATTACGTGATTGCAACTTGTCCTTTTTTGTGGGCTGATTGTGTGTGGAAAGGACAAACGACGATGATATTTTAATAGTCTAATCAATCATCATATATATAATGGACGTATTACATAAAAGAAAAAATATTTATAATGGACGCACATGAACAGTTGGATTGGCCGAGTGGACATGCATTGGACCATACATTTCATTTCAACCATTTCTTTTCAAGATAATGATATAACATGTAATGTGTAGTCAAATACAATCATTGGCACAATTATTCATTCATGCCACTCAATTACCTTTAAGTTTTTATTTCTTTTCTTTTTTCTCCCGATAGTGTTTTTGGCAGAATTTTTTTTACAAAATGTACTCTCAAACACTATTTTTATTCCTGCACGTATAAGTAAACTAGTAGTATATAAGTACTCTTGTTTTTTAAGGTTAATGTTTTGTGAATCATTTCAATACAGATTAAGTTCAGAAAGTACAAGCAATAATCATGAATATTACCATCATCATCAGAACTGACGAACTACTGCAAAATATAAAATAAAATACAATGTATCAGAAAATAAAAGGAGAGCTTCAATTCATAACCTCTAATTTAGCTCTCATAAAACTTCCGATTCGACACTCAGCTGATAGAGCATCGTCACTATCTATTTTATCGACATGCATGGATCGATCATTTATAAATACCAAATAAAATTAAATTTCCATGAATGCATAGATTTTTTTTTTCTTTTTCTGGAAAGTATAGATTGCACTAGGGAATACTTCAATTTCAATTTATTTTCAAGAGCATCTAACGACTTTTTGTGGAAAATCAACGGATGTGGTCGTGCTGGTCACTGGAAAAGCTTTTTGAGGGACAGGAACAATGCCACAATCCATTTTTATATGTAAAATGTCAATTTACAAAAGGGACATCTCGATATCAGTCAATCATTGGATGCCCTATATATTTATATATGTATATATAAGCTAATTAATTAAGCCTCTGGCCATCTAAATGATCAAAAACTTCTTCTTCAATTATCTATCTATTGGTGGCCTAGTTTTTCCCTCTTTTCTGAGCCAGAGAATAGTGTTGATAGATATTTGGTTGGGTGTTATCCAAAATGACTCATGAAGTTACATGAGCCGTTTCTATCAAAATGTCGACATAATTAGCTTAGAGATCCATGTCTAGTCAGTCTATTCCTACCAATAATTTTTCAAGATATTTCTATGTTCTCTCGTATAAGTTGTAATCCATGCAAGTTGTACAGACTACTGTACGTAGTACTGCAAAAGAATTGTAGTACAATTCAGTGGTGTCTTTTATGACAATTGTATATTTTTGGAGATGAATCTCGATAATTTTTCATTAGAAATTTAATTATATTAAGAGTTATGAGTTTATCTCTTCTAACATGTATCATCTCCGATAGTATATTAATCATGTGACTTCTTTTATGGATGTAACATATTTATTTGTGCACCTAATATATTATATTGTTGGTGACAATTTAAATATTATATGGAGAAGATATTGTAAACAAAATTATATCAAAAAAGAGAGAAAAATATGCAAAACAAAAAACACTAGCTGGGTAGGCGTACAGCCACCAACACCTAATTAATGGAACAAGAATAGAATATGCGTGCATTATGGGAAAAAATAATACAATTTGTTTTGACAAAAAAATTATTGAAGTTGATTGGTTCGGCAGATCGAGACCATAGAAATATTAACAAATGGGGATGGGGTGCAAAATCAAAGTATTGACCGTTAATATTGGTTTCCAAATATAGAAAAGTGGGGCATTGTTCTTTCAATTTATATCTACAAATCATTTATAGAATCTATTCCCATACATTACTCAAGTAAAAGATATACATATACTAATAAATGGAAGTGTCCTCAAGACAACCTTGAATGTCTTATAAGTGAGTATGGCAACATTTTCAGGCGTTCACTGTGGAAACATTTGTGACATTCAGCCATAGTGTTACACAACTCATCTACAAAAAGCGAACAATTGGGTAAAAAATACCTGCAGCCTGCAATTATTATAACCTTTTTTTTAACATTCGATTAATCAATAATATTGGAACGAGAAGCAATTCGACGTAAATGTTAGAATTCGAATGTGGTAAAAAAAAAAAACCAAAAAGGGAAATAATGGGCAAAGTTCACTAGTGGGCTTGATTTGAAGTTTGAGCTAAATCATCTAAAAAACCCATTAGTGTAAATATTACGGCTAGTAAATATTTTTAAGAAAATAGTGTCAGACATTCATTTGTACACCTACTATTTTTTAGGAGATCATTCTATATAAGATGAAAGATTGTATAATGATTGCGCACCATCAATAAAAAATGTTAAATCTTTCCAATATTCTTTTTGTCGGTCATTCTAAACATGGTTATCAAAGCTAATTAGAAAAATTACATTTTTTCGTTTTTTTTTTTCATCTCCTTCTTCATCGAGCTTTCGCCATGGTTTGAAGGCATATTTAATCAAATAATTTCTAGATTGCATTAAGAGTCAATTTTGAAACTTTTGAAATCAAAACTACTCACGTACAAAAAAGAATATTGAGAGAAATTGGCTCAGCGATACTGACTATAAAAAATATTTCCATTTCAAAGTATGAAAAATGCAAAGGAAAAAAAAAACCTCACCAACTTATATGGAAATTGATAATATACAAAATACACCTCTTGTCAAATATCTTGTCATCGTACTTTTGACTTTTTTATTATATCATGAATCATAATATGTAAAGGAAGCATCCAAAATTTCTCAACTATCCAAAGAAGATCATATTGAAAAACACTGAGGAACTAAAATAAATTTAAAGAAGAACATGCAAGCAAATCTCTCAACACTTCGATATTGGTGGAGGGGAAACTTCACTGTTCTAGATTTACTACTATGCTTTTACAGTCAATTTTCTTTTCAATGTGCTCCAAAATTTTTGTTGGGATCTCCTTTTGCTTTTATATTATTTTAATTTCATGGTATTTCAGAATATCAAAGAGTTCATTGATATGGAGTTGTCACATTTCATCGCGATAAGAAAGCTTCATTTATTAAGACCTATAAAGTCACTGCTGTTCTTGAAACCAATCGTCCATGACACAAAGAATGTGTTTTATCAAGGAATAATCGAGTAAGGTGTGACAAACCACATTGTAAAACTACGTGGAAGTTGATGTGCTATAATAATTGATTTGTATCGTGTTACGAGCCAACTCGGTAAGAAGCTTAAAATTTTAAGAATTGAAAAAATTAGTATTCATACTGATAACTATATATTAGATCTAAAGTATTTAGGTTTCTATAAAATCCATACTTGTGATTCAATATATATGATTGCCAATGTTACTATGCTAGTGAGTTGTGATCATTTAAGCATAGTAAAGTAAATCAATATCCTAATATGAAAAGAACATATTGAACTCGTGAATATTTTAAAAATCTTGCGAGTTAACAAAGAAGTAAACATGTGATTCATGAAGTTTTTAAAAGGCAACATTTGCCAAAGGCAAAATGTATAGTGCCAAAGAATTGCTACGATATCAATATTACGCATGTAATTTTAAAAAGGCAACCGCCGCCAAAATAATATGATTTCTACCACACAAAATCTGTAAGAAGGATTACAACTAGCAAAATGTCTAGTCTTTGAGAATCATGTTTCTGCTCATCTAATTAAGTCTTCTTCCTGCATAACAAGTAGAAAATCAATATATATATATATATATAGGTTAAGGCCTGTGGGCTTGGGCATTTGAAAATTCAAAAATCTAATTCAATATTATCCTAACGGCCTAAGCATGTTCTCTCTTTTAATGATTCTTGCTACGTGGTTGAGGAACCTCTACTATCTTCAATAGTGCATTAATCAATAGTGCATTGGTTTAGCTCGAGATCCATAAGATGCATTCTATCAACAATAATAATAGGAACAAATAATATCTAACTCCACTGATGATCCATTTTACCAAACAATTAGTTTAGAATAGATATTGTTATTTATATACATATATATATAATGTAATCCATTAATAACGTCCAAACAAACAAATTCCGCTACCTCCAATGGTAAATCACACAACGAAAAATAAATAAAAGTAAAAGGAAAACTAGAAGGTAACTTAGCTAAATCATGAGCAAGCTTATTTCCTACTCGTTTAATGACATAAAATGAAAATGAGGTAAAAGATAAACTTTCCGCTAGCTTTGATACGATTGATCGGCAAATCCGGACCTATTAAACTAGCACCTCAGGAAGATAACTCATCAATAAGTAGTCGGTCCCAACGAAGCCATTTCTGTTGAATCAAATCTCCACAACCGCTGCAAAACTAAAATCATTGTTGGACGAGTCATGCTTAAACGCTGCATTAAAGTTAAGCTTTAGAAAACCAGGCTTCGGTTCGCTCCATTTGTCTGGCAAAGTTACCACAGCAGGAGGCCATTGCACCATTTTTTTATAAAGGAAGAAATTATTATTATTAAAGGTTTAAATGGTCGAGTCACCATTGCACTATTATTACATCTAAAAGGGATTTGTGTTCTAAAAGCCATCGTCATATTGCTTAAGCCGAGCAAACAGTACGATCACAAAATTTTTGAAAGATAACTTTATTCCTATTGTCCCAAATCCACCAAGATGACACAATAAAACAAATTAAATCTTCATACCTAAGCAATTCAAACACACAATTCAACCACGAGCCGAAATCCATAGATACTAGCTCGTAAACATCTGACAATTGAACAAGTCTCAAAGTGAGCGGGACCAACAATAGTTCTTAAAAAAGTGCAACATAGATTCCGATTCTTCAATGCATATCTCACAATACTCATGCAGATTCATACCTCCTCGAAGTAAATTATCGCGAATACAATTTTTTCTGCTAAAGTGTTTAATGTGTGGAAGTATTTGAGAGACCATACCTTCTCCCAAATAGGGAACAAGGCTATTGAATTCGGAGACAGGTCAGATAATTATATATTTATATAGAAATGTAGAGAATTAGATAGTTATCTATTGAAATAGTGACCAAGTTTTTGAAGTTCAACTAACAAATCACATTTCCAAAAGCATGTTAAATCAAAATTGTTTACCACTTGTCATCATGTCAACAATAAAATACCAAATAGTTGTTGCAAGCTCTTCCCATATCATGGGGTTTTTTGCTGGAGGTATTTTTTGAGGCAAAATTTCATCTCGAATATGTCTTCTCACTACGGCCTAAGTATAACAACTCTAAACATTACAAAAAATATAATTATATTTAGTTGCAATGGAAAAGGAATTTATAATGACATAGTAGTATACACAATAAGAAAAAGAATCAATCATATATCAAAATCAGTCTTGTTATGATATAAAATTACTCTGCTTAACCGTAAATGGGAAGCTGGACATGATGCTGGTCAATTTAGAGAAGCAAAAGATATACAATGCAGGAAAAATTCGAAAAGAATTGTATGAAGTTGCAGATGATGAAGGAAAATATAGTGTAATAAGCAAATCCATAATCATTGGGATAATAATATTTTTGGTATCTCTAATTGCATTTAACTAACAAGTTGGTAGCTCACGAATTTTTCCTATCAAAATCATGCAATTCTGTTAGTTTTCCTAACAAAATCATACCTTTCGTCAAATATTGCAGACGTAGCACCTTTCCTCCGTCAATTCTTTCAGTCAACATCAAACAAGCAACACATCACTTAGTGACTAAGCAACATGGTGACCTAAATTTTTTTTTCTATCCTGACCCAAAGCTAAAACGACATCGTTTTAACCTTCTTCTCCAACCAATTCCTAAGCTCCAACCAATTTGTGTTCTCCATCGAATTCATCTTTCCCAACTATTTTGCTCCTTCCCAACGCATGTATCTTGCTCCTTCCCAATGAATGTTAAGGATACTAATGAGGACATGTTAATTGTTTAGCTTTTTGGTGGCTTGTTTTATCACTAGTAGAATGAAGTCAACTATAGCCACATAATTTAGCAACCAAATCACTTTTGTTGCAATAGCAATCAAATATTGCAACGGAACTCAACAATTATGCTTTGATTTTTTGACTAACACTGGCAACGGAATTTGCAACCAAGTACGTGGTTACTGTGATGTTGCAACGAATTTCATTCCGTTTCAAAACAATTTTCAACTTTGCAACTAAAATTATAACCAAAAAATTCCTCTCAATTTATGCAAGCCAAAAATTCCATAGCAAGTTACAAATCAATTATTATTATATCATAATTTTTATAAAATATAATGAAACAAAAATATTAAAAATAAATATTTTTAATAATGAAGTCCATTAGGCCGGTCCTGGCTAACTAAACCCAAAATATTGAAGTGAATCTATATAAAACCCTACACTTCAACTGCAAAAATAGAACACACCCATCACCGTTTTAACCTAGTCCAGTGTCCACACAACACAACCACTACCCTTTTATCTTGTCACTCTCTTAATCTATATAAGATTTAATTGTCTGTCACACCTTTCCCATCTCCGACTCGAAAAATAATGAGCTCTATTTATGTTTAACTTAGTTTGACTGAATTTAATTGAGTTTTAAAATTTCTTGTGTGATTCGAGTTTAATTGAGTTTCAAATCACTACTCCATGTGATTATAGATTTGTCCATGGTGAGATGAAGCTCTCTCGGTCGGAAATTCCCTGGGTTAATAACTTAAGAGGTGAGTTATATTCTTTTTTTCTTTTCGGTTTAGATCAAATCTTCGTTTTTAAATCTAAGTCGGTAATAGTTTTGAAAACCTAGATCCGAGTGGGTTTTTCAAATTGTAGATCTCATTCGGTGTTCTTCTTGTTTATGTCATGTTCATTATTTGCAGATTTTCAGTTGGTCAATTTCTCACTTGGATTTCGGATCAAGGCTGAAGAAAAATGCAAAAAGGATTTTTTTCATTGTAAATTTTGTATTTATTTTTTTACTCCATGTAAAATCTATATTTGATGTTTGATTTATGTATATGTATACGAGTATTATACTCAATGGTTATGTTAATAAAGTGTATTCTTTTTTGTCTCTAAATATTTTTTTATTAAAATTCTTTTTCTAACAACTTGATACCTCGAAATTTTTTTGGTACTTGAAACGAACTTGAGCTAACAACTTAGTACCTTGAATTTTTTTTCCTAATAAGTGGGTACATATTCCGTTAAATTTCTAACAAAATCATACCTACCTTCAAAAATTACTGACGTGGCACCATTATTCCATTAAGTCTTGCCCAGTCAGCTCCACATATGCAACACATCACATGTTGACTCAGTACAAGTGACAAGTCATCATCCTCAATCTTTGTCAAAAAAATCCAGAATCCGGCGACCACCAATGTGGTCCGGCCGCCTTCGGTGAACGTCGAATTTCAAAAAATTTCATATAGCAATACTCGTTTCGACAAGATGAACGTTGTGGTGGTGTTGGAATTTCCAAATTTAAAACCGTTTGGTGCAGATCTAAAATTAAATGTGCGATAGCCGAAACTTTAAGGTTAGATATGCACCAAAGGGGGTTAAATTTGGAAATTCCGACACCACCATGATGTTTACCTCGTCGAAAAGAGTTCGGGTCAATAAAATTTTTCGAAACCCGGCGACCACCCACCATCGACGGTGATCCGGCCGCCACTTAGGGCGCTGCCGCCGTCGGTGGTCGCCGAGTTTCGAAAAAATTTATTTACCCAAACTCTTTTCGACGAGGTAAATATCATAGTGGTGTCGGAATTTACAAATTTAAAACCGTTTGGTGCAGATCTAACCTTAAAGTTTCTGCCACCGTACTTTAAGCTTAGATCTGCACCAAACAGTTTTAAATTTGGAAATTTCGACACCACTACAACTTTCACCTCGTCCAAACGAGTATGGATATATAAATTTTTTTGAAATCCGACGAATTCTGGTAATTTTTAAGCTTAGATCTGCACAAACAGTGGTGGTCGACGTATTCTGGTAATTTTTTTACGAAGGTTGAGGATGACGACGTGTCACTTAGGCTGAGTCAACACGTAACGTGTTGAACATGTGGAGCTGATTGGACAAGACTTAATAGAATAATGGTACCACGTCGGCGATTTTTGATGATAGGTATGATTTTGTTAGAAATTTAACGGAATAGGTGCCCACTAGTTGGAAAAAAATTTCCAGGTATCAAGTTGTTAGCTAAAGTCCGTTTTAGATAAAAAAAATGCAATTATCCGCAATGGTCATGTTAATAAAGTGTATTCCTTTTCGTCTCTAAATATTTTTTTTATTAAAATTCTTTATCTATTGCCAAACATAATAAGAGTATATCTATAAATGATTTGCCGTACTTAAATATGCATTAAGAAACAATCAATTTTTATATAGTAATTTAAATGATTTCTGATGTGTAACGGAAAATTTTGTTGCTATGTGCATCGAGATTATCCGTTGGAAAAGACAACGAATTATTAGGTTGCAACTTTGCAACGTGCTTTGCCACCAAAATTTTCGTTGCAGCAGATTCTGCGGCAAGTTTGGTTGCAAACTCCATTTGTCACGAGAAAAAAAGCAACGACTTACTTCCCTTGCACACTCCGTTATAAATTGATAATTTGGTTGTAAACTTGCTTTTTTGGTTGTTAAATTTCGTAGCTAGTTGACTTCATTCTACTAGTGTATCAACCTATATGTTATGGGAAGGAGCAAAATAGTTGGGAGAAGATGAATTCGATGGAGAACACAAACTTTTTGGAGCTTAAGAATTGGTGGGAGAAGAAGGCTGAAACGATGTCATTTTGTATATAAGGGTAAACAACATTGCTTTAACTTTGTGTGAGGATAGCAAAAAAAATTTTGGTCGCCATGCTTGTAAGTTTTTCTTAGTGACCAGGTGACATGTTGCTTTTTGGTGTTGACTTGGAAGACTTGATGGAAGAAAGGTGCCACCTATGCAATATTTGACGAAAGGTATGATCTTATTAGGAAAACTAACGGAAATGTATGATTTTGTTAGGAAAAATTCGCGAGGTACCAACTTGTTAGCAAAATGCAGATTGATGTACCAAAAATGTTATTATCCTCCATAATCAAGAAGCAAAATAAAACCAAAATGATAAAATGTTGAAAATATATTCAGATATTGGAAATAATTCTATACACTGGCAAGATGAAAAAAAAAGGTCAAAAGTTGAACGAAATACAACATATATTCTTACATGATCGTGAGTGTTGCAATCTCACTAACTTGACTTCACATGATTTCATGAAAATAAATTATAATCTTTAGGTTGTATAAAGTGTACATGAAAATATCTGACAAGAACACCTGCCATAAATATAAAAATATCATTAAATGTCAGCCCGAAGACATTGTCAACATAATACACATACTGATAGCTGTAGACGTGCCGGAAACAATAAACATATAGATATCGACATTAAGAAACTAAACTAACTTCACATAAAGAGTACGAATCGTGAATATAATGAAATTATGAGTTATAAAATGTGAGGAGTTAACTATGATGAAGCTCAATAGGAATCGTGTAAGATAATGCACCACAAATTTTTCATAAGGAGGAATAAAAGGAATTTCATAAGAAAATAGCAGTATTGACAATGGCATGAACAATTTCTATGATAAAAATTGCACTAATTTTCATAAGAGTGCAATTTATTACAACAATCACGTATTTATATAACACCAAGCATAAATCAACCACAAAAGAATAAATATGTACGAAGAAAAGGAAACTAAAGAAAGTGAATCATTCTTACAACAGCTTGTAAATGAATGCTTTACAATAATATTTTGAAAGAAAGTGTTATGCATTCTCATAAATTGGAAAAAACCCAAGAAGCGGAGAGCAATGGATAGTCTATTTCTCTACCTTTGTTCGATTCCCCGAGCACCTCCCTACTTAAAAAAAAATCAATATGTTAATCTTGCTTCCTTTATCTCTTCCATTTAAAATGCTTAGACTATAAGCTTTAGAAGAAGCACCTGCAAATTTAAATGAAGGGAAGATATTGAAAAAATTCTGTGGCCAGTTCAATACCGCTTCGTGTGTTGACAGTTAGAACGAGAGATTAGTCTTAGTGCTGTCGGCGGTGAGGATACCCGGAGAGACCTAAAGAAAAAATATCCCTATCAATTGTGGTTACCTTCGATAGGGAACCAATCATAAATCGTAACCTGAAAAAAAAGATAGAAATTCATTTAACAACCAAACAACAAACCTGGTAGCATTAGAGTTTAGGGTTGTCATTTTCATTATTTTATCCATTTTAAGTAACATAAAATCTACTCGAGAGTTAATGAAACCATAAAATACAGTTAACTTCATCAAACTAATATAAATAAGACAGTCACAAACCAACTTGCACTTATATGGAAGAATAAATCATGACCAGCTCAATCCCTTACATAAGAAGAAGCTGCTAAAAATAAATGGAATTAACCGTATACAAAATTAATCGAAAAAGAACCCATTGAACAAATGAAACTTACAAATTATAACTCACGACAAATCAAAACCGTAAACGAAGGAAGAACCTAAAAAAAAACAAATAAAACTGACAATCAACAAAATTAACAAAAAGAGAACTAAGGAACAATCACCACGTGAAAGAAGCTGAATACCGACACACCAAATTTATTGGTATAATCATAAATGTGCGGTAATTGTCGATACCAACACATAATATCGACACACGTGGTGTGTCGGTATTTTTCTTGTCGGCGTGGCGACCGACACAGAATGCCGACACACAATACTAAAAATTCCGACACACATGTGTGTCGGTATTTTTCGGTTCGGTTCAAAATCGGTCTGGTTCGGTTAAATACCGACACACATGTGTTGATATAGAATGCGTCGGTATTTTAAAAAAAAAGTATATAAAAGAATTAAAAAAAAGGTGCAGAAATAATATGATAATTACTGATTACAAAGTAATACACCACATGCAACTGAAGCGGAAACCCATTATGTCTACTAAACTATTATGTCTTTGTCCATCTTGGTTTTTCATTAAGCCAATTCCTGAAACCAGAAACCAGTACGGGAATATCAGCTTTGAGTTTAAGCTACAGGACAAGTCATTATCACTTCCGCTTAAAACTTCATTATTTGCATAAGCCAACAGTTGCCAAGGAATTGTCATAACAATGCAATTAAGACAAGATTATTGAGCCAATCGATCTGAAATCCTATCTTGTCGATAAAACCCAAGTGTCAGTTGCTCAGTGTTGACCTCCTGTTCCTCCTCGAACTAACTAGGTTTGTTGATTTTCTGTCAACAACTTTCCAATGGTTACAATCATGAAATGCAGTTATGATGTTAGTACCAATCCTACAAAAGCATAACCAGAATCTTATAAACAACAAAATGTCGCCCCATGCCATTTTTCAAAAACATGCAATTTGAAAAGAAAGACGAAATGGACTCGAAACAGAAGCCAACCTGATTGGATTTTTGCTGGCTTCTAATGTCATTCCTTCTTCACTCCCACTACTACGAGGGAAAGAGCACAAATCCATTAAATTATTGACTACTCAGTAGCATTTTTATGAGAAAAATGGCATGCTTATAAGCATCTCATAATACAGTCTTGACATGATTGAAAGATAGCCATAAAACATTCAGATTACTCAAGAAAGAACTTACTTTGCATAAGATTAGAGAGAACATATAAAAGCCAATAAATTCAAGCATGACATGGAAAGCAAATATCAATGTTGTAATAAATACACACCTTAATCAACTTAGTAATCATCAATGTCTTGTTTATAGCTCTTCCAGTAGCTTTGAGAATAATCTCAGTAGCAGCTTTCTTTTGCAATTAACACAACATTTGAAAAATTCATATACACCTTTTATCGAAGGATGAATTCCCTGTATAACACTACTGGAAAAGTGTTAATTATTGACACTTATTATGATATACGGCTTTAATTGTCAAGAAAATAAATCTTGACACTTGATCCATCTGTCAATATAAATTTGTCACAATTATTTTCTTGACAAAAAAGAGGTGTCAATATAATTTTGGCTCTTAAGCGTGTCAAGATTTTTGTGTCAATAAAAATTACTTTTTGACACAGTTAAGCGTAAAAAACGTCTTCATATCTAACCAATATTATTTTCATATTTTCTAGTAAAATAGATAAAATATTGCAAATTTGACATTCTATAATATTATATTTAATTTCAAAACCATTAAAACTAAATAATATTTACAAAAGTATTTGAATTCCTAAAAAAAGAAAAACGAAGAAGATAAACTTAGTGCACCTTCTATCTTACTAGTCTACATGCTCCTACTACTAGTTACTCCTTCTCCTGCGTACATACTACTAATACTTGAAACACAACACAATTGTTATATTTTTTCTAGTCAATGCACTACCACTTGAAACTTGCTTTCTTTTATCCATCATGTAACTGATCGGAAGCGTTATTAATACCTTGACCACTCAAAAATACAATTAAAAACATGCATCTTTGAGAATAGTCTCGTGCGATTACTAACCAAAATTCACTAAATATAATTTCATAAGCTATCATATAAGCAACTAACAAAAATAAATCACTAGGTATGTATACAGCCATATGAGAGAAAAATTTCCAACTAAAAATTTGAGGCAAAAGACATGAATATCAATCTAATCATTTTATTAATTACTTAATGACATAATAAACTGTGGAGGATTTCACAGAATGTGAGAATTTTGCATCACAAATTCAGATTTTAGCAACTCCATAACAATACTGGTTTTATTGTAGCTAAAATTGATAGTCAAGAAGCATAATCAAATTAACAAGTCAAAAATATTTCAGGCTGGAAATAAATGCATTACCTCTTCGACACCAACATTGTTCCTAAATTTTCGAATTGGTTGTTCCTCAGAGTTTCCACCCAAAAAGTCATATGCCGTATTGTAGATTCGAACTTCACTACGAAAATCGTTAATTATATCTACCAAGCTAACAATCACTTTATTTTGATCTGCAATCATTTTATCCCGATAGTTAATTTTTCTTAAGAGCATACTATCATAGTTCAAATTTGAACCTTCAGTTCGCATTCTGTTCAATTCACTGTTCAACTCAGTCACTCTGCTTTTTATGACCCCAATTCCATAACCTCGTGCACACCCTGGTTTATCAGGACCCATAAGTTCAAGCATCACCTCCTTTTCAATAGCATCTCGCCTCATAGGATCATTATGCTCAAAAGTTTCTAAATCTGTCATCTTTTACGAGATCTTTTGCTTTGCAGTAATTTATATGACAATACAACAGGTTAATTTCCAATAAATTTTTAGCTTCAAGTGTTTGTATTGTAGAATTTAGTACCATGAAGTCTCTGGAGTCTGTATGAACATATGATCCATCACTCTTTATATGTGAGATATCAAAGAACTCAACTGGATGTGGATCTCTTTTATGGATTATTTTTCTGTAAATACATATATATGATATATCACTATATAAATGAAAATTTCAAGCAAAATAACAACACAACATTCACAGACTCACAAATTCATATTGTTTAACTGCATAGCTTGTGGCGCCAGTAGTATGTGAATGTATTTGAGAAACACGTGCTTCCTTCCCTTTCTTCGCCATCTTCTGCAATGGAATATAGTAAAATTAAATGTTACTTCCTATCATGATATGTTTTGACAAAGAATTTGTAGGTGTACCTTTGCTTCTTTAGACTTGAAGTATGCTTTCATTCTACCTCATTGATGATCACAGAGGCCAGGTGGCGTATCAACAAGTTCCAATGCTTCTAGTAGATCATCCTCAGAAAAAACAGACGCTTCCAGCGCGCCATACTCTTCAGCAACCTCAGTTTTCCAAATATCTATCAACTTTGCTTTCGCTTTCTTAAGAAGATTTTTCTTAAAATTATATTTATGATTCCTAAACTTGCTATTAAAAATGGAGAAAAGTACTCTGTCCATTTCTGCTTTAGAAGATAATAAAAATTTATCCTGCAAATTTGAGATGAAAAAGAATCAATCATCAGAAATATTTAAAAGTGCAAAACAAATAATGTTGGCTTAAAAAACAAACAAAATTCTTTGGCAGTAATGATATATTATTGCATTATTTTTTTTAAAAAAAAATGAGAATTAAGAATACAATAATATATCATCAGTGTCAAAGAATTTTGCTTCATTTTGAATCCAGCAAACAATCAAACAATACCAATCTATAGGTATGGCTAATTCATACTTACGTTCACAAATCAATTTCCATATGAATGAAATTAACAAGGTTAAAAATGAAATTATCAGATCATGAGTACATACAACAACAACAACAACAACAACGAGCCTCAATTCCACCGTGTGGAGTCAGCTATATGAATCCTCAACTTTTAAGCACAAGGGCTATGTGTAACTCACATGCCATGTTTCGAAGCTTATATAATATGATATATATATAGAGAGAGGAAATAATCAAATAAAACATAGCAATAAACCTATCATCCCTAACTAAATTATCTATAAAATATCTGCAACATGAATACTTTGCCTCCACTCCCCTCTCTCCTCTACTAAGTCTTCTGAAATATCTAATAACTCTAAATCCTTCCTAATTACCCTCTCCCACGTGAGTCTAGGTCTCCCCCTCCCTCTCCTCTCTGTTCCTATATCTATGTCCTCACACTTCCTAACCGGACCATCTATAGGTCTACAAACCATATATATGATTAAGCCCCAAAACTCCAAATATAAATTTCAAATGATTACTATGCAAAACTTACCCGAACTTCTCGAAGAAGCCTGACATCAGAGATATTCTTCACTCATCCCAATTTTTTGCATTAGGAAGACAAAGGTTTGGTTCGTCTATGAGTTGCCTCATAACCGTCTTGCAAATTTTCCCACCAGCTCCAACAAGTTGATTATTATCGTTAACACCAACTAAAATTCTTTCACCGAATTTTAATTTCTTATAAACCTCCTTTGCACGCATTTCTTCAGTTCTTATAACAGAACCATCTCGATCTATGTCAAGCATAAGTAATAATAATTGATAAGATGCATGAAAAATATTTAAAAGCGCCTAATCTATATCAATACATCAGATTAAATATAAATTTAAAATTTATAACGAACTTGCCTACTATCTGAACTAATTTCAAAAGTTTAGCCTCTTCGTCATCTGACTGACCATCAGAAAAGCCCTCTTCAATTTTCTAATTGATTTGCAGCTGATTGATGAACATCTGTATGTCGAACCAGCGTTTGCCTTGTTTTAGGAGGTACAATTGGATGGCTAGAAGTCTGGGGTATATAAGATGGTTCAACTCTAGGTATAAGCGTTATAGTAGGCTGACTTGTAGAACAATAGGAGAAAGGTGGTGATACACCATTTGATTCCATGAGAGGTAGCTGATGAGGCGTTCCATGTGGTTGACATATAGATGATGAAGCAAAGGAGATAAAGCACCACTTGATTGCATTAGAGAAAGGTGACTAAGTGCTCCATGTGGCCGACTCGTAGGCTGATGGAAAAAAGGAGATAGAACGCCACTTAATTGTATTGAAGGTTGTTGACTAGATGCTCTACTTGGGTGACTTGTAGACTAATGGAGAAAAGGTTGTTCAATTCCAAAAAAAAGGTTACATTTGGTTGACTCGTTGGTTGATTGGAAGAGGGTGGTAGAACAATAGTTGATTGCATTAGAGGAGGCTGGTTTGTAGTCCCACATGACTGCATTGTCAATGGAGGAGGCTCTAAACCAAGACGTTGCCTCATAGATAACCTTATATGGTCAGATACATTAGCAGGTACCTTTGAACATTGATCCCTGGTTCGCTTAGACCTGAACATTGTTGATGTTATGGACCGGTAATAAATTTCATTATATAATTAGTAATAAGCAATCACAATTTCACTAAACCAATCACAACAAGCAAGAAAACTGGGTAAAATAAAACATAATAACAAGCCAAAACACAAATAAGCCTAATAATTCTCCTTATTAGTGAATTAAACCTATAAGAGACATACAATAATACTAATCCATATCCTCTTCATTAATGTCATCCCTTTGCCAACCCATCACTTGATTATTATCATCCACATCTGGCATATCAAAAGGTAACGATTGGGTTAAGGAATCATCTTCGTCATCTTGTGATGCACTTAATCCCATGTCATATAAATCTCTTGGCTTTGTCTATATATAACATGTGACCATCCAACATCTTTCTGATCTGCAATATAGAATACTTCTTTGGCATCTGACGAAAATATATAAGGATCATCCTTCAAAGCTTCACCACTATGATACAACTTAGAGAAATTCACCAATGGGAACCCAAATTTGTCCTTCTCTAACCCCCCTCTAGATGACCTCGTGTCAACCCAATCACAACGAAAAAGTAGTTCCTTACATTTGCTAAAGTAATCAAGTTCAATGATATCTGTTATTACACCATAGTGATTAGTTCCTTCAAAATTTGTTGCAATC
This sequence comes from Rutidosis leptorrhynchoides, assembly GCF_046630445.1. Classification (NCBI taxonomy): domain Eukaryota; kingdom Viridiplantae; phylum Streptophyta; class Magnoliopsida; order Asterales; family Asteraceae; genus Rutidosis; species Rutidosis leptorrhynchoides. The sequence goes on along the minus strand of NW_027266858.1, from coordinate 83,342 downwards.
CCTGAATTTTGCATCCTCCTATACCTTTCACGTTGTCTAGTATGGAACTTAAATCCATTGATAATAAAACCTTTATATCTTTTGACAATAGTACTTGGTCATACAACAATGGCTATAATTTCTTCGTCCCAATTATTTTGTTCCAACAAAGGTACCTGTGAGAAGTTTTTTCTACATAATTAAAAGGATTCCAACAAAGTTATAATTGTAAATTAAAATATATTATAGACAGGAAAAAAAATATAGATTGCACCTGGCTTTGAAACTAGATTGGAAATTCCTTAACTAGTAATTTTTCCTCAGTTTTTGAATCCATGAGTCCATTTCTCAATGATTTGTGATGATCCAAAAAATACTTGTAGTTGTAATTAGTATAATTTTTTAACAAACCAGCATATATATTTAGTATAATTAAAAAAAAATAAGGTGATACTTATTGAGGATATGGGGTGATTTTCTTCTGATTCAATAACACATATTTGTGGGCTTGAGCCAAAGACTTATCATCAAGGACAAGAGTCTTAACCTTTCCTAAAACACGACCACCAGAACCATAAGCATACAAACTTTTCACAATATCGCTGTCATCATTTCACAGGGGACGATTCTTTGAAGTTTCCACACCTTGAAAGTATCTTGAACAAAAAGAAAGACACTCCTCAACGAGGTATCCTTATGCTATTGAGCCCTCTGGTTGGGTTCTATTACGAACATAAGATTTCAGTCGTACCAAATACCTTCAGATTTTCAGAATTACAAAGCGAATGGTTTAGTTAATAAAGATGGCGAACAATTATAAGTAACACAAAATTAATCAAATAAGAAAAGGAAAAAATTTATGTAAAATTACCTCTCAACTGGATACATCCATCTATAATGCACAGGTCCACCGAGCTTCGCCTCTTCAATCAAATGAATAAGCAAGTGAACCATAATAGTGAAAAAAAACTCGATAAAAAGAGTTCCTCTAAATCACATAATGTGTCGGCAACCTTAGACTCTACCTTATCCAGCTCACCCACGTCAAGAATTTTACTACATAACCTTTTCAGGCAGTACCTCAAATCAGATGACACCTTCACCAATCGCAATTATGCACGTGAGTGCATGGATGCCCTTAACGCTATTGGCAAAACGTCTTGCATTAAAATATGACCGTCATGACTCTTAAGATTAAACAACTTACGATCTTGAAAATGAACACCTCTTGAGATGTTTGATGCATATCCATCGGGGACTTTAAGATCCTTTACACTTGGAGGAACATAGACTTTTCAGTTTTTGACATAGTATAACATGCAGGTGGTAAGTATGGCTTTGTGTTTCCACATTCAACAAGGTGAAGATTACGTCGTATACCCATTTCTATAAGGTCTCTTCCGGCCTTTTCATTGTCCTTCGTCTTTCCATCTAAATTCAGTAAAGTCCCAAGTAAATTGTCGCATACATTCTTCTCGATGTGCATCACATCCAAATTATGTCTCAGAAGGTTATATTTCCCTGACAAATCAAAAAATATACTTCTCTTTTCCCACAAGTTTGACTCTCCATTGACATCCTTTTCAAAAATATTATCCCCATTTTCAAAAATACTAACTCTTTCTGACCTTGATATGGATTCGTTAATTACTTATTCAACACCACCAGGATTTTCAGTATTCTCTCTAGCCCTCTTCTTAGGATGTTTAGCAGGCTTTCCATAAGTGAATTTAGCACCATTTAGTTGTTTTAGGACATCAATACCTAACAATAATTTTGGAGGATGTATGTTCTCATAAGTACCACCAAGTCGATCTTTTTCTAATCAACATGGATGCCCTTCCTTGAGCCATCTACGATGATCCATATAACTAAACTTCCTCCCATGTTTCAACCAAATTGAGCACGTGGAGTCAGTGCAAATCCGATAATATGGCATAGGCTGTAATGATAAAATTTAAACTTATTGACTTAGTTTCTTAATATTCTTAGCATGCATAATGGACTCTGAAGCTAACATGATAAGTGATGATAGAAGAAATAATGGACAACAAACTCATACTGATGAGTAGAGTTGGATGTCTATTGCAGCCTATGATTTTGATGATGACGTTCACATACGGAATGGACCTTTTACCGGTGGAACTTCTAAACGTAGGAAATCAAAGGTGCGAAAATGTTTTGTTAGAATAGGGGAAGAACATGATGAAAATGATAATAACAAGGTGAAAATAAGTCACATTATAGGGGTTGTTTATCTAAAGTAATTGAGAGAGAGGAAGTAACTTTGGAACAACAACCCTTAGGCGTCATATGAATTCTTGCAAATTATTTCACTCAAAATTTGGTAAGCCGCCTGGCATGTTTATGCACGAGGACGTGAAAGTGTGGAGTAGAAAGATTTTTCAAGGTGTTTTTCGTGAGAAATTATCCATGAAAATCATTCGGCATGACCTGCCTTTTTCATTTGTTGAATATAATGCTATAATGGGACTCCTTAAGTATTTGAATCCGGATATACAACTTATCACTAGAAAAATGGTAGCATTTGATGTTTGGAAAATATATCTTGCACAAAAAGCTAACTTGAAAGAAATTTGATGAATATTCAAGATAGGATTTGTTCGACTTATGATATATGGACCGCTTATATTGTTGAAGGTTATATTTCTGTCATTGTGTATTTTGTTGACAATAACTTCAAGTTACATAGTCACATATTGGCATTGGCTAGTTTTCCTCCTCCACATACCGGTCAAATGTTGTCTCAAAAAGTGTTTGATGTTTTATGTGATTGGGGAATTGAGCAAAAGATATTCTCAATAACATTAGACAATGTTTCTACGAGTGATAACATACAAGATAGACTTAGAGATTCGCTTGTAATGCTTGATGGTTTGCCGTATAAGGGAAAATTCTTTTATATATGCTGCACGATTTTACCAAAACTTTACCTATTCCAATTAATCCAATTAGGCACGCTTTTCAAATCGTTCCAAGTTGGAACAATTAAAACCGCTCCAATTTAACATCTCACATCAAGATCTTTTCATTTTTTAAAATAATTTATTAGACCAATATTGTATTGGGAAGAGTAAAACTTATCCTACATGATTTTACCAAGGCTTTACCTATTTCAATTCCATCTTTTTTTTAATACTTATATCAATATTTATAAATAATCTCAAAATTTTAATAAAAAATACATATGCACAAATTTCACCAATGTTTATATTATTTTCAATAGATTATTTTTATTACAATAAAATGGTAAATAAATGAAAGCTACTTGATAAAATTCAGCATCCATATTAATCTATCGATTACAACTCTTTTTTGGATGAATTCTATTACAACTTTCATACTTTATATTTCTTCCTACTTCATCATCATCATCTTCTTCTTTTCTTCTCTTTTATAGCTTTATACCATAAACTAACGTGAAAACAAAAATTGAATAATAATACATGAACAAGATCAATATAAACACTATCTTTATGTTTAACTATCACATGTAAAAAAAAAATGAGAGAGAGATAATTAAGTGAAATCAAAATATATGAAATCAAAATTAAACTATCTAAAATAAAGTGATTTTTTTATCTATAATAAAAGATTGATGAAGTTTCTTTCATCAATTCCCTTTTGAAGTTAAAAAAAAAAAAAGATTGATCATGAAGATGAGTATTTAGATGAAGTAGTGATATATATAATATGTGTGTTCAAGTGGGGTAGAAGTAGAAGAAATGCATTGCGGGTGACGTAATGGAGATGGATGATAGAATTGATAGGGGAGTTAAAAAATAAAATTTAAACTTTGAATTGCAGGAGGGTTGTAAAAATTTTAATTATGGCTGTTGTGAAATTTTTACGATGGCAGGTACTTCAAAAATTTTGTTTGCCGGGAACTACGCATTAAAGTAATTTTGGAACAGTTTATTTTCGTTCCAAATTACAAGGTTTAACCACATCTTTTGAATGTTTTGCCAAAATTGACCCCCCTTAATTTATTTTTGTCGGACATTCAATTTTAGACACGATTTTAAGAGTGTGCTAAGTTTTGGATCATTTTTTGGAACAATTTTAGTGGTTGCCGAATTCAAGGATTAACCACACTTTTTGAATATTTTGCCAAAGTGGATCCCCTTAATTTATTTTTGTCAGACATTCAATTTTGGGCATGGTTTTAAGAGTGTACTAAGTTTCGGATCACTTTTTGTAATAATTTTAGTGGTTGGGACGAAAATTTTTGTTCCAATTAGGCACAATTGATTTTCGTTCCATTTTTCGTGACTAAACTAGCCTAAAATCAGTCAAAAGCTTTGAAAATTAATTTGTTCCAAATTTTCATTCCTATTTAAAGGATTTCTACTGATGGACAAAAAATAATTATCATGTTATCATTGTCATCTTTTTCATCATCATCATAATCTTCTTCAAGCTCCTTTTCCTTTTCTTCTTCCTTTTTTTTTTTCTTTTCTTCCTACAAAACAAGTGTAAAATCAGTATATATATGAGTATTTTTTTAAAAAAAATTAGGTTTTAAAATTGGATGAATTATGTGCCTCCCTCAAATTTAGGAATTATTGTCGAATCATAAACTTTTGTTTTAACTTTTTGTTTTTATTTTCAATTTTTTTTAACTCTGTTAAAGGCTTCAAGTCAATTTTTATGGATTTTCAATCAGTTTTCGTTATGGGTCTATAATTTATATATTACTAAGCCCAATAATTTTTTTCCTACCCAAATAAAAGTAAAGCATCTCCTGGTTTCTTTGACAATGTCGCTTCACAATTTAAATTCACATTTTTTGAATTTTTTTCCTTTGATTTCGCATGATATCTGTAACTGTTTGTATCCCGTTTTCTATAAATACCATGTCAAAGTACGGATTCACTTTGTTGAAGTGGAGAATAAATTTCGTACTACACTTTGTTTTCTAGGATGAATTCTCAATTGCCTTCAACCGATAACCTATGGTGACCCTATAGTAAGGATTCTTCATTTGAGATAGCCAGTACACAAATTTTTTTTTTACTATGAAGTTATAACGCGACATAACAAATTTTAATTATGTTTTCTTTTACTTGCAGCATTACCAGGCTTTGGTGGGCAAGTTCAACCATGAAGTCATGTTTGAAACCTGTCTCCACCATAAAGGAGGATTTTCTTGGACCATAAGAAGGATTGTATTTTATAGAATCACTTTTTCCAAGAGTGGCAGCATTCACTTCTTCGATACGGATCGCGATCATCTGTATCATTAATGCAGCTTGCATTATCTAATCTCAATAGAAATCCCATTGAACGTTACAAATGGTAATGATTTTGATTATCATGATTAGATACGTTAGATATAGCATTGGATGTGAAATTAAGGAAAAGCGATTATTTTTGTTGATTGTGGTCATAACGCTTTCTACTACTCATTTGTTAGTGAACTTTATATGCTCCAATTTGATTTGCTAGATCTGCGAAAGTGTGCCACTTATTCTGTTAAACTTTGTGTTAAGGAAACTATTGTGATCATTTTTACAATCAAAATTGCACAGGTCTTTAAAAAACTTGATCGGAGATAGATACGTAGAGATGAATGGTTGCAGACACTTGCGCTCAGGTTCGAGGAAACATTGACTACAAAGCAAGTGTATGGTGAGGAAAATTTATGGTAATTAATCTATTCATTCCTTTTTCATTTGGTGTTTTACGATTTCAAACTGGAAGACTTGCCTTATAATGAAAAATTCAAGACACATATTAAATTTTATAATACGATTATCATATTGAATAAAGTTTATATTTTTTTGAAAAGCCAGATAATTAGATTTGTGAGACAGTTTTGGGCTCCATTGAATCCAGAAATTCTCAGATAAACGCATCATTTTTTTCTAATTGATTGCATATTCTACATTGATTGTATTCGCAATTGTCGACTCGGATTAATTAGAATTGTTAGACAATTTTGGGCTCTATTAAATCCAGAATTTTATACGAATTCGAAATTAAATTTTTCCATTACGCCAATAAATTAAGAATATAAGATTGTCATATATCATCTCCTATTTGCATTTTTCGCGAGTATATTATTTGTCATATTGAATAGCTTTCCTATAATTTCATTTTGTATTATTATTTCTCAATTCATTGTATAAAATATTGGGAAGGTAACTAGGTGAGTAGACATGAGGGAATATGGCAGTCATGATTTGTATCGTTAGAAAAGTGATAATAATAAGATTGATTTCTAATTACATGTATTACTTCTAAATTGAAATAACATATTCAATTTTCCTTATAGCATTAGGAATATTCATGATTTATGTTGTTGAAAAATAGAGACTAGAAAATAGTATTGCCACTCACACTAAGCTCGAAAACCTAGCAACAATCCGCTCAAAAGAGCTCCACAAAGAAAAAATGAACAATGACTAATTTTCATTGGCTATTCTAAGGCATAAAGTATGACGGTGACTATTGATGTTCAACAAACTTAACCGATTACTTTCTTAATTAACAACACTAATCAAATTCCTAATAATATTGCTAAAAAAGAGAGTTAACTTTCATTAAACAGTAAATCCCCTTAAGTCGCATTTTACAAATTCTAGTGAGAAGATAACTCTAGCATTTGCATTTTATTGATGTTCCTTATTAAATGAAAACATGTAGTCTGCTTTCCAAGAAATAAAGGAAGTTAGATTTTTAATTCTGAGGCAACGTCCGGATACTATACTAATATGTATATATATTTCCAAAAATATCAAGTGACAAAAAAATAATTACCATGTTATCATTGTCATCCTCTCATCATCATCATAGTCTTCTTCTTCTTCTTCTTCAACATTCTGTTTTTGCACGCTATTTAATTCATCATCACCAATACATTCTCTATTAGGATCAACTAATGCTCCAACTATATTATCATAATTAGGTGCACCTATAATTGAGACACCCTCATGTTGTTGATAAGAAGCATCAGTGGTGTAGTATGAGCAACTTTTTTCTTTGGCTTAGTCTTGATAACGACCAACCAATTTAATTTTCCCTTCACCCCAAGTGCAGTGAGCTTTAACTCAAATACTTTAATCTCACCACCTCTTCAAATATCCCACAGTAGTCAAAAGAACCCTCACACCAAACATACACTCCATAATTGCAAGTCTTCTTACCTGCAATTCATTTGCTAGTGTGGAAAATATGTTCATTCACAAAATATTTGTTAAATATTTCAACATCCCTCCTTGAACTAGATTCTAATTTTTTCAAATATTGATCTTGAGCATCATTATCTTTATAAATAACTAATCATAACAAGTTAAAATCCATAATCAATTTTATTTAGCAAGATACATGTAGTCTTCTAAAGATTTAAATTTATACATTAAAGGTTACATATTCTTTGAACTATATTTTGAAAAATTATCTTGAACTGATTGTTCCACATCATGAGTTGTAGCATGAGGATAATCGTATTTAACTAAAATTTTAAAGTGCCTCCAAAGACATATCACAATCAAAATTCTTATACTAACTCACTAAATAAAGAATTTTAAATTAATTACTAGTGCAACTTCACTCAAACTCAAATATATTTAAGGAATGCAAAAGAAAAAAAAAGATAAAATAAATAACAACCACAAAATAAATGAAGTAGATGAATTGAAGTGATTGCATTGTCATGATGTGGACAACAATTTCAAAAGACAGGTGGAAATAGAGGAAATTTTTTAAACTTTTACTTACTTGAGTTATGGCTTCACTTCATTGCACCTAATCAATACATACAATGTGGATGTTGCATTCTTATATGGTAAATTTTGCTTTACTCAATTACCACTCGCTCTTCCCACTCGCTAGAAAGTTGATAGTGTAGATAGGTTCACGTCATCATTTATGTCATCATGATTGCGTCTACTTTGTTTTAAATTTATTTTAACATCAATGTCAAAATAGTATGAAGAAAAGTCCAAATATAGCTTGTGCACATCCCTTATTTTTTTACCATGGCTTCATCTGCCAGATGCATCATCAGGTATTCTATCGAATCAAAGAAGATTAGTGTAAGGATTTGCTCGAATCTACACAATAGAACAGAGATGATCTCTAGCATATTCTAGATTGTCCACATGCAACACCATATAACACAAATTTCGGAATAACATACTCAACTGAGTTATAGACTGCCATAGATATTTTTTGGTTATGCACTAAAAGAAATGAATAGCAAATGCTCCATAAATACATGACAATCATGACTCTTCATGCCAACTAACTTCCCATACTTCTTGTCTACACATCATGACAAATTTGAACCATATGCATCAATCATTTTCATATTCTCTACTCAGCTACAAATGTCTTATTGTTGCTCTAATGACACGGTAAAGTTAGCTTTAGGTTTTTCAAATTTTCCAGAATTATTGATCTTCAACTCTAATTCTTGACGATTACAATACAATGCCAAGTCTTGTCTTACTATGGGATTACCTTATTATCCATAACAGTGTGAAATATATTATCAAATTAGTTCTTCTTCATATTCATTGCATCCAAGTTATGTCGAACAAAGTTTGCCGACCAATATGGTAAATCTCAAAATACACTATATTTAGGCTAATTATAAGTATTAAAAAAAGAAAATTTTAGGTGGATCCACATGCAATTCAATTACTTTAGGAAATGTAGCAACTAGCTCTAGCATTTCATGACCGCTTAATCTTTGAGGTGAAGCAACGACTTCAATTCGATTCTTTAAAAAATCATCCTTCCTTATTTCTTTTGTATGGATGATCACGTCGTAACCACTTGTGATGACAATCGTACCATGAATTCTTCTTCCCATTCTTCAACATGGATCATTTTGTATGATGCATACAAACGGGACATGCCAATTTTCCATGTATACTCCACCTAGATAATAGTTCTAGATCAGACAAATCATTAATTGTCCACATCAGTGATGCTCGCATTTGAAAGTTTTGTTTCTTTGATATGTCATGTCTCAACCCCTTCGTTCCATAATATTTTAATCTCATCAATTAGAGGCTGCAAATATACATAAGTTTTACTTTTTGGACTATGCGGCTAGGAACCAAGTTAAGAACATATAAGATTTTCTAAAACAATTCAAGGAGAAAGATTGTATGGAGTCACTATCACTGGCCAACATGAATATGGCTTAACACTATTATTAGTGGGTTGAATTCATCTACACATAACCCAAGCCAGACTGTATTGAGTCACTATCACTAGCCAACATGAATATGGCTTAGATCTATTGTTAACGAGTTGAATCCATCCACACATAACCCAAACCTAACATCTCTAGGTTCATGAGTGAATAGTGGATAAGTTTTACAAATCGTTTCCATGCTTTTGATTGGATGGGTGATATAGTATCCTAGGTTGTCGCTTGTTCTCATGATGCCATCCCATATGACCACTTGATCTGTGAGAAGCATAGAACCTTTTCAGTCTTGGAATGAGAGGTAAATAGTGTATTGTTTTAATATGAATTGATATACCACTACTTCTATACCATTTTCAGTCTTGGAATGAGAAGTATATTCTTATAAAGGGAATTGATTTACCGCTACTTCCATTTGTTCGAGGCGGTTTATTTCGAGGATGACCACAAAATCTACATGCAACCAATTATGAATATCCTCCGTAATACAACATATGCCATTCATTGCAACACTCGTATGTTTTGAGTAAAAGTCATAACTACTGTAACGACAACATCCGACCTTATTTATCGAGAATATTTAGTCAATTTTTAAGCCTCAAAATATTTTATCGCGGAATAATTTTTAAAATCAATCGAGATAATTTGAGTCGAAATCAATACTTAGTTAAGTCGGTAGGTGGCAGATCTGCATGACGGAGAGAAGCTAGGGCTTTGAGCTAAGAAGAAAAAACGATTTTTCTCCATATGATTGTATATCTTTATAAAATCTGAATTTTCTGCTTGATTTTTAGGTCACGCCTTAAAAAGAACCTGATCGAATTGAGATGCTGAGTTTCGAGAGAGGAATAGAAAGATGAGATCGAGACTGAAATAGTGAAATTACACACGTTAACCGCGCTTGTCATGCTACAAAACAAAAAAGTTCGACACGCCTGTGTGAAAGGATAAAATGCCCACTAATTTTTTTATCTTCCACAAGGTATTACGGACTAATTTCTTATGTGTTTTTACGTGGTTCGAACACGTATCACGTAGTGTGAGAATATTTTTGGGTGGTCTCTCCCTTATAATATAAAAGGATAGACACTTTTAGGCACAAGGTTACCTATTGGAATCGATTATTTTAAAAGATGGCATACTCGATCATCACGCTTTTGAGATGGAATATAGTTAGATTTTATACTCATCAACTTAACGGCCGTTGAAAGCTTAGAAATTTGGAACAACCATCATTTAATGGCCTCTGAACTGACTGTAGCATGTCATAAAAATCAGCTAATTCACAATTTTGATCTTCCATACCAACATTCTCTTTATTCTGATTGAATTCAAATCTATTAGTGTTGGAAGCAACGACATCAAAAATTAACCTCTCATAATTATTACATTGCTCCTTTTTTACATAATTAACTCCACTTGAAGTTCCTCCATGCCTATCAAAACTAGGAGTTCAACCTCTCTCCATGTGCCATCCAATACCAATAATGTAGCATAAAGCCATCTTTAATAAGATCCATTATAACTTTATGAGGAGAAATGAACTTTTCATTTTTGTGCCAAATACAAGGACACTTGATTACCTTGACAACGTGATGTTCTTCTTGATGTACCAAAATCTTTGGTTGTAATCACCGTTTGATACAAATCTCTCATACATCCAACAACGTGATGCTCGGTATCCATAACCTGAATAAAAATGAGAATTAGTTAGGTATCTTGAAAGGAAAATAATTTAATAACTAAAAGCACATGAGTATTTATTAACAGATTGAAATGAGTATAAAACAATTTTTGATACTTCTTAGAGTAAGGTTCCACGAATATATTTAATTGAGACACAAAAATTTCATTTTTTTTTTTTATGTTTTATGATAAATATACCCTTTACATAAACTGCATTGCCTTTCCATCCTTTGTGTGTAAAAATAGGTATATAAAGTTGTAAAATTTTCATCGATTCCGTATCTGCACCAAAACCATCGGGAAAATTTTCGCGACCCCTTAGAATATCCCCAAATTTTCGCGACCCCTTAGAATATCCCCAATGGAAAGGTAATATTTGTCATGTGGCAAATAAGTCACTCAAACATACAGAGTGAGTTGCTATTTGAGTTTGGTGTCATAAATAAGACACTGAATTATCTTACTTATTGTTTTTTTTAAAGAGAAATGATTAGCAGCCGAACAGATTTGGCCCAGCATGGCCGATAGGAATTTATTGCAAGTTGTATGGACTGTTTTACCCTTCTCTCAAATTATTGTGATAGCATTAAATACTGTTAGACTAATTAATTCTTAAGTCAGTCAAATGTTAAAGTAAAAATGAGGAATGTGTAATTAATTACTTATTGGGAAATCGAAGCTGAATAAACTGAGTTGGTATGCAAAATCGATTTAGCAACTGAGATGATGAAGACGAATTAAGCTATCATAATAATATATAACCAAATATACATTTCAAAAAATGTTTTTCAAATTTTAAGAATGTAAAAAGAGAACCTCAAAAAAAATGTAAAAATAGAAAAAGTTAACAAAAATATGCACATTTATTTTATCGATGATATTACTATTCTATAAAAAATAAAATGTTCGAAATTTATAATAATGTCATCAAGGTTAGGGTTATATTAAGCTATTGAAGTCATAAGCTAATAATTTAGAAAGCTAGTGAGAAGGTGTATTTGTAGACTGTTAATTTTTAGTAGATATTTTATAGTAGATACGATAGATGATAGATATTAGGAATAATTTTTTGATTTGTTTCAATTATATATTTTATTATCGAATTGAAATCTGACACATGATTTTTGATTGGTGAACTAAAATTTGACATATAAATTTTTTTATTTAATATTTAAAAATTTATTCCCAATCAAATTATGAAACACAATTGTTTTTCAACTTCCGAATTAAACTCTTATTCTTAAAAAAGTCCCACTATATTAATTTTTTTACTCCCATTCTAACTAATTAAAACGGACATATATATAATACCACATACTATTCTAGAATTAAATTTTTTAATTAAAGTTTTTTAATTTTTATTAATGTGAGTCATATGTTTTTAACGTGATTTAAAGAAAAAACTTCTAACCCATATATAATATAAGCTTCTTAAATAAAAAATATAATAAGATAATTATATACGGTATCTATTTATTTATTTTTATAAAAATACATACATTTAAAGAAATTTTTTAAAAATTATACATTTGCGTACGTGCTTCATGGATTTTTTTTATCATTTTAAAAATTATTCCTAATAAAATTATAATACAATATTTTTTTAAACTTCCTACTTAAAATATTTACTTACATTCCCGTCCAATGGATGGACCTTCTGAAGAGAAAACTCTCTCCGATAAAATACTTTTGATCCCACTATATGTGACACCCTCTTCGCGTGGCCTCATCTAACGACACTCCCGCTGCTCCAAGATCAAGACACGCTTAGATGATCTCATTAGAAACCATTTTAACAATTAAGCGGAAGACATTTATTATTATAAGCATTCAAGTCCAAATTTTATTTTAAAATGACTAACATTTATGCAGTGAAAAATAATCTCACAAATCTTTCAAGATATAATGGGTAATAAATACTCAATCCCAAGCTTAATATAAAACCATTCGGCTCACAGGCCGCCAAAAATAAGTCTGAAAGTAAAATAAAAATCCATTAACAAAGTAAGCTCTGCTCAAGTCCATCTCCAAGTACCTGAGTAAAAGAGAAGCAAGTTGTCTAAGCTGCAACTGCTCCTACCAGCACCAATCTAACAACCTGTGGAGGGAGGTGGAGGGCGTATGAGATTTATGGAAAATCTCGTAAGTAAACCGTTAATTATAGAAGGGTTTTATCCCTTCCCACATATATTTATATATATATATATATTCTACCGGCTACCCCTATATGTATATTCATTTACCCATAAAATATTCACATGCGAATTATACAAAAATACGATTACATGCATGCCGAGTCGAGCATAATTCATAAATAAAATATTAAATCTTTAAGTAAAGTAAATATCATTTAAACAAAGCAATCAATCACACGAGAAGCTTTAATTTCATGGAAACCACATCCCACCCTACCTGTAACGACCCTCTATTGGAAATGAGCCAGAGTTCCGATAAAGTCTAGTGTCTCGCCCTGAGTACACTACCTTGTTTGCTACGCCTCAATCCAAGTGCAGGACTGAGAACTGGATCATGTGTAGTAGCCACTTCAATGACCCAACGTCGTGTGATCACAACCCATTCCGGGTGCCCCGAAGATGCCGACGTAGTTTTTCCAATTCAATTCCTTTATACATTATCGGTTACGGCCCGCCATTTCCCGACAATTGGTGGTTCCATAATAAAAGTTCACTATTTAAATTCCCAGACCCCATCCATTGTTGTTTATTAATTAAGTTCATTTCAGACAATTTTCCCGTATGTATATAATACAAGCAACCTATAATAGCTATTATATACATATATACACCAAATATAATTTACATAATAAAAATACCTCCATCTATAATTAAAAACTTACTCACCAATTATATCCAGACAAACTAAGCCTGGTCCTCCTCCACGACCGCAATAAAATCGTCACCTATAAATATGACGAGAGATATAAATTACGGAAACTAAAAAATCCTAGACAAATCCTTATAGACAATATCATGAATGCAATGTTATATATGTATGCCTATATGATTCTTCAGATCCTAATATATACAGGAACTACTGCGTTATGAATTCAATTTTTTAATTACTACGATCCCATTTAAAAAATATTTAGACACATAATGCAACTCTATTTATTTCATGCATGTAATTCAGTCCATTTATTAGCTATACAGTACAGGATGACACTTTTGCAAGGATGACACGATTAACTGATAAAATAACGACGGATTACCATTCAGTATAACTGAAATATACTAACAATATGATTGTGCACTACACCTCAAACAATAGCAAGCCACCATTACACCTTTCCAATTTTAATTAAATTAGCACTACAAGACAACATAACCTTCTTGCTTTCTTTTCTAACCCCTACATGCACCGACAATTCAATTACATTTCCGATGCTTCCCTACTCAAAACTTAATTAATTTAATTATTTTATAACAGGTTAATTGGAAAGAGTGAAAAAAGTTTGGCATGACATGTTCTCTATTTTCCAACACACCAATCACAATAAAGATCTCAAACAAAACAATCCATGACGAAGACATCAAATGAATCGACACGGCATAGCAACTATTGGACTCTTAATTAATCGACTAACTCCATCAATTAACTAGAAAGAATAAACGATAATAGGTAATACTTGCTTGTCTTGATTTGAAAAAAAAACAATCGGGACTTGACAACCGACAGGGAAGCAAAATCAATGCCAAAAAAATAATTTGAGGCTTATGAAAGAACACTCATATGGAAACCCTTCCTTCCGATCGGGGTACCATGTCCATTCTAATACTTTAATTACTATATAATTAAAATTTAGGCCTTTCACTATCACTTAACCAATTAAACAAGTCATCATCCTTCTAATCTCTACCATAACAAGTATCGTTAACTAATAAATCATATTTATTTAATTAATATATACTCATATATTTAATAGTTTAATATTTATAAATATATATGTACCTATCTCATCTAGTAAATTTTAGAACACATATTTTTAAATACATGTGATATGATCATGAATGCAAGTGATGCATGTTCTAATACAACGATCTTAATATTGATCGATAAAATTCTAATTTACTAGACAAATGAGGACATGAGTGTTACACTATATATCTTTTTCTTATTCCCATATACTTATAGACTAAAAATAAAATAAAATTGTTATAATTATAGGTTTTATTATTGAATTTAAAATTTTACATGTGATGATATTATTTTTAATTATACCTGTTTATTTTGAGATACCTAAATCTAAAATCGGTTTAATAAATGGGTATCTGGGTGATTCGGTTTTCGGTCAGGTAGGAAAAATCAAAATTGAATATGGCAAATATCCCGTAGCCACTACTCTTTTATTGTTTTACATTTTTAAAATATACATTATAAATTTGTAATATTTGGGAAATAAAATTTTATAACAAATTTAATAAATTTTAAAATGCAACTTAAAAGAAAATTAAAAAAAAAAAAACTAAAACATAATTCCAAATTGATTTAAAATATAAGATTATTCGAATATTTAGCTAAAATATGACGGATAACCGATTAAATTCTCGTCTATAAATAAACGGGTGAACCGGCTATTAGGTCGGTTCGAATTTTGAACCGAATCGAAATCTGTCTTGGTCAAATTCGAAACTGGAAGTCAACTAGGGCAAGCTCAACGTACCGACTTGAAACCAGTTATATCAAGGGTCATGATCGGTTATTGATTTTTGAACCGACGGTCATACCGGCTCAAGCCGGTTGGAGAACCAGATTTTTGATCGGTTTTAAATCAGTTCATAAAAGAAAATAATAAATATTTTTTTCACTTCTAGTTTTATCAAGTACTTATAAATTTTCATAAATAACTCATTAAATTCTAATTAAATACATTAAAAATATTTAAATAATAATTTAAATAAAAAAAAAACTTCCATTCATGTCTAAATCAATATTGAACCGACCATAAATTGGAGCTAAATCGTATATTAATGGTTCATGTACGTTACGGTTCAAATTAAGGATCAGTTCAAATTGAACGTAATATTTCGGACTAAATTTTCGTCTATCTGGTATTACATGTGGAAAAATAAATTATGCCATTATGGTATATGAATGATCATACGGAAAGAGAAATAGTACCTTAATAATAACTGAGAGAGAGGGGGCTGAATGAGTGAAAGAATTTAATGTGGAAAGAGAGTGACTTCATTTTAAGGATTAAAGGGTATTGTGAACTTTTAATTTCATTAGATTAAGTGAACTTACCATTTTTACCCTTATTCGGACAACTTTCGGCTGAGAGTGTTGGGCCATTTATCACTGGCCTTTTTAAAAACATTTGGGACCACTTTTTCACCTCTATTTTTCTTTTCAAAATTTCTCTCCCCATCATTAATTAGAAAAACACAAACACGCTCAATTAATTTGTGCAATGTTTAATTTTAAAAAAAAAAAATTTGTGCAATGTTCGGAACAAATGGTGTGCAATATTTATTGAAGGCAAAACACAAACTCTCTCAATTATTTTTTGCAATGTTTGGAACGAATTGTGTGCAATATTTATTGAATGGTTTCTTGCACAGTATTGAATGGAAGCCACTTCTCCAACTAAATTTCGGTACAAACAATTAAATGCTAGATACATAGACAATAAAAATATATCATCAGTTTTGTTTTATAAAAATTACCATCACTGTCTTTAATTTCTACGCTCAATTACTCTTTGCATTTCCTTCTTTCTTTCACAAGACCATTATCAAGACATTCTTTCCTCGTAAAAAAATTGGATCCAAATCACTTTAATCCTAATCCTAATTAGTTCCATTACTCTCCAAATACTCAATTTTCTCGAAGGTTAAGTATCTATCAACCAATGAATTCACAAAATTTTGTTCCTAATTATTCCTTCTCTCAAAATTTTAATATGCAAAATTTTCAATCATCAAATCCACGATATCATATTTTTTATCCATTACCTCAAAACTCAAATACCTATATTTCTCCACTATCAAATTCACAAAATCCTATTCATAATTCTTAAAATCCCTATTTTCCTAGTAGTCAAATATATTTTGTTCACTTTCAATGGAAAATACACCAAAATCGTCACATTCACAAATTTCATAAAATTATGGCTTAGATGATATGAACCTTGATAAAGTTGTCAAAGTTGCTAAAAAAGGTAGGGATCAATGGAATTAGAAAGAAGATGACCATTTAATTGATGGATGGTTGAATGTGTCCATAGATCCTATAATTGGGACGGATTAAAAGGACGGACGGTTTTGGTAGAGCATTCGTGACTATATGATTGAAAGTGATCCTACATAGAAGAAAAAATCAAAAAATTCTATAAAGTATGGGTGGAAATGAATTAATACTTTTACTCAAGCGTTTGTTGGTTGCTACAAAGAGGCCGAACGAAAATTTAGAAGCGGCACAAACTGTGACGAAATCATGAACATTGCCAAAGAAAACTACAAGAAAGATACCGGCTTCATGAAATGCGTTTTTATTCCACATTGGCGTGTGCTTTTTGAAGGGAACATAAATGGAGATCGCAAATTAATTTGCGAGGTGATTCCAAGAGAACCAAGTTTAATGCTTCCAGAGGATACTCATCATCATCAAATCTAGGAACACCAAGTGAGACTGTTGACGAGAAGTCTCCTGTTCTTCTACAAGGAACTAAAGCCGCTAAAAGGAAGGTTAAGAGAACGATAAAATCTTTTGATAAGTATGGTATTTTTGGAGACGAATTTGATACACTCAAATCGAATACATGTAAAAAATTAGATGTGATTGATGAGATCAAACAGTTGAAGACCATGGAGATAGAGATGAAGGCAAAGGAATTGGAAGAGAAAAAAATATGAGGATGAGATGCAACTCTTGAAGATGGACACTCCTTGTTGGTCTAAAGAAGAGCATACATTTTTTGCAAAGATGAATGAGAGACTTTTGAAAAAAAAAAAATCAACAATGTAAACTCTCTTATTAAATAATATTATCAATGATGTAATCTTTTGTATTAAATTTTATATGTCATTAAAATATATAATTGTCATGTTTAGAAACTATGTCAATTTTATCTAGTCATAACTATTGTCCAACTCACGTAATTGTATATTTTGAATGCTAACTACATGCAATCAATATCTTAAAGTAGAGTATTCTAGAAAATAAAAATTCTTATTACATAGTGTTCTATTGCTCTGCCAACAAATCAAGCTTCATCTTAATTAATTTCGTTAGCTAGGTGAATCGTAATTCTGGCATATTGATCTGCCTGAATATAATCATTCACCAAGTCCTCCTGAAATCCTTTATCATCAACATTATTATTTCTATCATGCTAACGCTTTGAATCAGAAAAAAAAAATATAAAAACAATATTTTCTAAATTGGATGATTCTGGTGCCTCCGTGAAAAAATAGGCTGGTTAGCCAATCAAAAATTTTAAATTATTTTATTTTAATTTTCACTATTAAATTAAAGTTACTGGCATGTGTAGTAAACTTTAGAATGAGGGCCTAACCCATTCAGATTCATACCAGGAGATATTTGAGGTTTTCTATTCTTCAACACAACTATTCACTATAATTAAAAAAAAAAAAAAAAAAAAAAAAAAAAAAAAACATCTATTCTCCCGAACGTGGCCATCGGTTCATAAAAAGGGTTATTTTTGGATTCATGTTAGATTCATAAAGTTTTTAGTCCTTTCATAAAAAAAAAAAAAAAAAAAAGGTTTTTAATCCAATGTCTATAGATCACTACCATCTCAAAAAATTATTCTTTCTGCCTGGTTGGACAGAAGATACAATATCTCTATTTTCACTCTATTTTCGAGAATAAAAGACCAGTTGTATTGTCCGGAAATCACCTTACGAAGCATGGAGTACGGAGATACTTATGCTTGATGAAGAGGTGTGTCCTATTTTTATGATTTAATTGATTATTATACTTTGTTAATTAAATTGGTTTATTGATTGTCTTTTTATGATAAGAATTTAAAGTCAGTGATTTTACTTTTTATGATGTAAATGCAGTGTTTGATTTTTTGTGTTCAACGATTATTCACTATTTTGGGGTGAAGATTTATAAAACCGTTTTTTATTCTTATTTTTATATCCCCAATATGTTATTGGATATTTGGTTGGATGTGGTGAATTTACGTAATGAACTGTGATGGGCAGGCCACTTTGCAACATCTACTAGTAGAAAATTGGACTAACGTCACGTTAAGAGTATTCACGGTCAAAAAAGAGTGGCGTAAAATTATCTATGGCCACCGTTTTTTAACCGTGGTAAAAATTTTTGTGCACGAGTTGAAAAACGTGGCCTAAGATACTTTACGCCACGGTTTTTTGACAACGATAAAAATGCGTGGTGTAAAAGCACAATACACCATGGTTTAGTAGACGTGCAGAGTGTTTTTTGTCTCCACGATTTGAAAACCGTGACAATAGGGATGAACAAGATTAATTAACTTTTCAAATTCCCGTTATCGTCTTGAAAACATGCGAAAATCACTGTTAAACTCTCTCGACCACAATTCTCTCTTCTCACTTCTAAAACCCTAATCCTCTCAAATCATCTCATTCTCTCACAAAATTCACTTACAAGAATCGACGGTTTTCTTCCTCGAAACTTTTCTTTTCGTTCAAATGTACGATTTGGGTCTACACTTGTCTATTAATTTCATTTTTTTCCTGTTGTTAGTGTTGTGGATGAATGATTTGATGATAGTTTATTCTTTTGCGTGATTTTGATGAGTAAATAGAACTTTGCATGTAGTTTCTATTTAAGGAATGGGAAAAGATCTCTAAAAGATCTCTTTCCGTTAGTGTAATAAATGACATTTTCGGAAGTATTCTGATTTACTCTCTCATGTTGTTTGATTCGGATCGAAGAACTTACTCTAATATTAACTGTTGTTGGTATATTTCCTCTGTAATTACTCTTAATCAGCTCTGTTTTGCTATCGATAGTGTGTTAATTCGTGTGCTCATGGTCTGTTATTCATGAATCAAATATATATGTTTGTACTTGATAGTTGTAGTTGATATATCTTTCTGATATGTTGGTTTACTCTGTTTTTAGGCTACAAACTGGTGCACCACTTTGAAATGACTATTTCACATTATCAAGAAAACAACAAAGAAGCAGCGGTAAGATGAATATAATTTCATCACCATTTCAGTTGTTACATTTATATAATTTATATAGAACCTTTTATTTATGTTTTGTATTATCTCATTGCTTTTCAATTATTGCCTAGGGCTTGGCTGACTAAAATTCCAGGAAGTGAAGCTGAAAAGCGTATTCTCCTCAGTTTGCCAGGACGTGGACCCTATCCTATCCGTTTATGTCGTCTTCGAAGCCCTGACGAACGGGTCATCCGTACGTGAAATGATTTTGACCTGAACTCTATTACGAGAGAGCTTGACGGTAATACGTCGCGGTTTTCGATAGAGGCTATGAAGGATCTCTTCTTCGGTGTTGATGTAGCCCATATACATATTATAGAACAAGCACCATTGGTATGTTCTTAACATCTTTTGTTATAATTATATGATATGTTACGTATATATACCATATATATTTGTTTAATATTTTTATTCGTTTCTCTTTCAGGTTCTCCGACCTAGAGTGCTCCAACGATTAGGATTTGTTGTTGATCAGGTCTGTCAAGTCCAACTTCTTTCCAGGTAGAAGGTTTACAGATGTGAGTTGAAGGTCGGCATAGAGGACAATATTTCCAGCAATATATCAGGCCATGAGTGGGGATTATTTTGTAAGGATGAGAAAATAGTAGTAGGGGACAGATTTAGACTACTATGGATTGGAATGACCTCAGAGAAGTACATGGTCTTCCTCGCTAAGCTTAAGAGAGTAGGTCAATAGGTTGTCTTCGAGTATGTCTATCAAGAAAATTAGCTTTCTTTTTTAATGGAGGTAGCAGTTGCTACCTCCATTCCATTTGAGTTCAGAGACATTGGGATAGGGTAAAGTAGTTAAAGGAATAGACATAGGATTGATCAAAAAAATTGATCCAAAGGTTGGATCAATAGTCATCAACCAACGCATTCCTAGTTACCCCAAATAGCCACCGTGTGAAGAGGCATTGGGGTAAGGTATATGAGCCTTCTATCTACTTTTTCAGGAGAGGCAGCTACTCCTTTTCTGTTACCCTAAATAGTCACAGAGTTCAGGGATGATGGATTGATACTTTAAGTACAAAGATGGTGGATATCTGACTCTGTGTGACTTTAAGTAAGTACCACCATTCTAAATTTCAATTTTTATTTTTATTTTTGAAGCCCTTAAGATTATGTTTATTTTATTATAATGTTTTAATTGGGTTTAATCTCCAATTCACATTTCTTGGTATTGACCTTCATATTTTTCTGTTATATCAGCCATACACTCGCTAAGATCAAGATCAATACTTTTCAAGACTAGCCATCCTAATTTTGAGATTGTATTTACAGTTGAAGCTAACTGTATTGTACCATATTTGGTAAGTGATTAATACTGCTTTCTTTGTTTCATTATAATATTTTGATTGGGTTTTATCTCCAATTCACATATCTTGACACTGATTTCCTATCATTTTTCTATCATTGCAACCATACGAAAGTAATGGTGACATGGTAATATCAGACCGAATAGTTCAATCACGCTAAGAGAAGGTATGGCGATGGGTGGTAAAGGATGCAGAGGTCGAGTGAAGTATTGGCATACATTTGGAGACATCATCCCAGTTTATGGTACTTTACCTTTCGAGTCAGTAAATTGTGTGATGTTTCCAAATGTACGCCAATACTCCATTTCGGTCCCTGCGTTCTTTACCACTCATTCCAATATTTTCCTTCGCGTAATTGGTCTAATCGAGAAAGTTTGGTCACTACATCCTTAGTTTCTTCTTTGTCGTTGGCCAAATGTACCCCAATATTGTACACGATTGTAACTGCTCCATGTAATTTGTAGGTCTTCTTGTACGCCAGCGTTCAGGTTCTCAACAATAAGAAGGGGTCAATAATACATATTGATCCTTTTCTTGTTAAGGACCAATGAGCTCAACTACTCCGTCTTCCAACAAAAGAATGAATGGGATCAGCAGGAAGTCTTAGATCAGCTAAGTCAACTGTAAGTTCACCTCTTGATGCCCACATGTGATTTTTCAGTATCCTTTAAAATAAAAGGATAAATGGAAGGAATGAGTAGAAAGCAACACAGAGTCTAAAGGAAGCAACCCAGATTCCGAGAGAAAGAAGACTGAAACTTTAGTTCTCCACCAAAGAAATAAACTTGGTCTTATGAAGATGTATTAGAAGTTTCTAATGAATTGGGTTCTTCCTAGAATTGTCGAAGAAACGATGAAGAAATATAATATGACCTACATGTAGTTTGGATAACCATCAATAGTTATCAACTCTTTCCCTCTTATCCCAAATAACTTTTTTTTATCTTATGTAACCATCAATAATATTGGTATATTGAAGAAAGATCCCGATTGTCTTTTAATATATTGAAAGGAATTGAAATTGTGTTCTTAATTTTGGATTTGTGTTCTGGATATCTGTCCCTTTATGATGTTTTATTATTGGAATTGAAATCGAAATGTAGGTTGAATTCGAGATAGAAACTGGATCGATTTTTATTGTGTAGCGTATATTAGCCACGGTTCAGAAACCGTGGATAAGTAAGACGACATAAAAATGTGGCGTATAATAATAAAAAATCATGGCGTTTAAACTAAAAAACCGTGGTGCTATTAAAACGTCGTCGTTTGGTGGCGGGTATTTTCAAAAAAATTTGCTAAGTTAAAATGTGACATGCGTGTCAATCAACATATCATTTTCAATATTTATTATTCAAAAAACAATCACTTCTCAGAGAAGTTGGACAAACCCTCACTAAAGATGGTCACTCCCTCTCTCCGAAGCTCAACAATCATCAAGTACTCGACTTTCAAAACTCGACATGCCGATCGACGCTCGACAATCGATCGCCAAACTGTACATTAGGGTTCGAATCTCGATTATCTCAATTGAAGTTTTACAAAGGTAACCATTGTAAGCTATTATTGAAAGATTTCCGTAACTTAGGGTTTTTTTAGTTCGTCGTAGAACTAATTTTGGATTTTGCTTAGCTTATATTAAGGTTCTTACTAAGATTTGGGTATTTTGTTGATTCTAAATGATATAATCAGTTGTAATCGATCTTTGAAGCTTTGCATATATATATATTTCAATTCTTTCCTTTCTTTGTTTGGAGTAGCGGGCGATGTTTCATTCACAACTTGAAAAAATTTGTGAGTTCGTCTTGAAGTTAAAACGTATAGAAGAACTTGATTTTTGTGATTTGATGAAAAGCATCGACTTTTAATTGTTGGATCGAAATGTTCCTATGAATGACCATTTTTCCTTTAAATCTAGCAATGAAAATTTGCACACAATGATTTATGTATTTTGGTATATATGGTATTTTTCAACTATATATATGTGTAGAACATTTAATTTGGCCATGATATGCTCTTCTCTATGGGTTAGGCTCTTATTACTTCCTCTGTCTCTTAGACCTCGACACTCAGGAGTGGTTAATTAATATGAAGCGCAAATTTGGCCTAAGATTCATTTCGAACAATGACTAGTTGATAGGTTACTACCTAAAAAAATAGAGTCATCGGGAACCATTTGGATGAGCTCAACTAAACAATCGTAACCATTGATGATTGTAACAAGCTTAAACCATGGGATTTACCTAGTTAGTGAATTAATTTTGTTCTATATATGTATTTGGTAATATTTTTTGGATTAGTTTTGCAATATTAATTATTTTCTTCTAAAATATATATACATATTCAGGTCTTTCACTCGAAACATCGTTGGAGAACAACTCTTTTGTCAGCTATAAAAAGATGTAAAACGTGACAGTTTTAAAAGGATTGTCCTTGAAGGTTATTGGAAAGTCATTGGTTCCGTTCAAAATTTCTCAATTCGAGAAGGTGTGAAATTTATAAGGAAGATATTGTTTTACCAGCCTACTAAAATTGCTATCAAGACCAAATATGCATCCAAATCCAAATACAAACCGAAATCGTCGGAGGCTGAATCCTCATGCATCATTCACGAGTACACAACAGACTTTAACATCCCAAACTCGGTAGCACTAAAAATTTCAAAACTCGAGAAGGTGTTAAAGGTGTAAGGAAGATATTGTCTCACCAGTTAGCTAGAATTTCTTAGACCAAAAGTGTATCCAAATCCAAGCACAAACATTTGGATATGTTTCTCTAGAATATATAAACAACTGGTGAGTTTTGCTTCCATTCTAATTTCATAGTGGATGTATGTCTAATTTTGTATATCTAATGGAAATGAGTTGAACACAATTTGGTCATTCTGTGAATGATTTTTTCCCATACCTATCAATTTTGTTTTAAGATGTAGGCACATGTATGGTTTATTTATTATGTTCTCACCTCTTTCAAGCGAATTGAAATGACACCATTAGATGTAAGATTTAAAGTTTGATGCAAAAAGGTACTAACTCAATTTGGTCTATGAACATCATTGTCACATGAATGTGATCTCTTTAGTCTACATTGTGACAGTCATTGCTATGTTCTTGACATGAAATATTGCATGCAAAGTTGTGTATACACTATCAATGCTATGTTCTAAGGTTTATATATTATTATACTGTCTACTACACCGGTTATTTACTTAAGTTATTTTATGATATGGTTAGTACTGTTTTTCTCCAATTTTGGAGGAAATCTTATAACAAAATACTATTGGCGGTATATTTCTCACCATGGAAGGAGGCTTTAAACTAAAATCATGCAGAAATTTTCCTAGTGATATTGATGTTTTGGTCAACATTCAGATACCCGATTGTTGTTAATGGTTAGGATTTTACTTTTTAATTGCTTATATTTTCTTTAAGCATTGTTTCATGTTATCTTTTCATTGTAAATGATACTTTTTCTATTTTCTATTAAAAAAAAAGGCCACCGCCCCGAGATTCTATCAAACGTCGTTATAAAATATATTACAGTCTTAAAATTATATATATGAATGCATGCTATATCAAGACATCGCTTTACTTGATATAGATATTTTATATTGTCATTTTTTGACCTTAAACATTCAGGAATAAATTAGTAATAGGTTAGAGTTGGTACTTATTAAATAAAGAAGATTATGCCTCTTTGGTGTATTTGTATAGTATATGATTATAATACGAATAGAAAATGCAAACATCACAAGGAGTGTCAAGCTGGGATGATTTAAATGACACGATCAAATGAAATAAATAATCTGGATTGATGAAGTGGCACGATCGACGGCTAAAAGATTGAAGACTTAAACTTGGCAAGAATTACAAAAACAAACTGAAGACTTTACTTGGATTGCCAAGGTGGACTATTCAACGAACGAGATGTATGGATTATAAAAGGAAATGGATCACAGGCTGAGGATAAAAGACGTACTCATCAAAGAAGGGAGATACGAAGCATAAACGGAAGAATCGTCTTACAAGAACAAATAAAGAAACCAAGATTAAGGGTATTGTTCTTTTGTATCAAAGCCAACTAATAGAAAAGGAAAACTGATTTAATACATATAAAAAAAAATTGTTCCTTGTGTCTCGAGAATTTTAGAGGATATGATTCATTAATATACATGAAAACTAAAATTAGGATTAAATAAGATCAAGCCCAAAATCGTATCCGATTCTATCATCAAATACATGAGTGACGCTCAAGGTAGAGAAGCTATAAGAAGAAGACAATCCCCACCAATTCACTGGGCGCAAACAGCTAAAGTGAGAGGGGTTATTAGGTGTGTTTGAGATTTTCTCCACCCCAACATCTGTTTGTTATCATAGAATATCCAGGGTTAAAGGGTTGGGTAGTCTAGGTCTAGCTTTATATAGGAGATTCGTGAGTTGATAGTTGAGCTGTGCGGGTTGTGCACAAACCTCCTAGGTAATTCAAGAGTATAATCTCCGATTATTATAAGAAACCCTTACTTGTCCTTTTGCTCGCAGATTAGGTGTTTGTTAACACACCAAACTGTGTAATAAGTAAACGAGCGAAGTGTTTGCATTGAAATCTCTCGTATTTATCTCTTGTTATCTTTTAAGTTGTTTAATATGCCGTGTGCCAACTTAATACAACGTTTATATGCTCCAACATTTCAATCTACTATAAGTGAGAATTGTTCTATCCATCTTATCAGGTTTTTTCAATATTGATTGAATCGATATTCAACTCAGGATTGTTTATCCGCCACCTACAACTAGTCGAGTAATTATTCGTTGAGGTGTTACTCATATCATTTGAATCAAATCTGCACAAACCATTCAATATCATTTGTTTGATTCATTTGTAAATTTCTAAACCTCACCACCAATCTAGAGAGACTTATTATTTATACGTCAGTATCAAATCAATTTAACTCCAATAGTTATAACTGGTTCATTCTCAATGTCTCAAGCACAATATTACATACCTCAGAGAGACATCCAACACAAACAGTTTATCATGTAGTTGATTCAACAGATTTCTAGATCACCAGATCTATAGATTGCTATATTGGAAACTATTGCTGATGTATCTGATTCAACATCAACTTAACTGAGTTAGATATGAAGATCTGGTTCAGTATCAACTGAACTGAATCAGTCCAGACGATACTCGTTCAGTATCAACTTAACTGGACTAGTCATCATCATATCACGCTAAGTCTCGATTTCCACCATCATCCATAGGAGAGACTTAGGCATCATCAGTTTACCAGACTAAGGTGCATGTGCAGAACGCATGCGATGCTTTGTAAGTTCTGGTTCACTTTCTATCGAACTATCTCTTTACTGTTTACTGCACTTAGGTTATCTGTAGGTTATAAATTGATTGTTAGTACTGGTCTAGTTATTACTGACCAAGCAGTTTATTGTACTTTTAATTATCTTTAGATCATTAGTTATAAATTGTGGTAGTTCATACTGTACTACTATATTGTAGTTGTTGTTTCTAGAATTACATTACAGTAGTTAACTTTAATCTGTTTAGTTAGTACTGGTTTATTATCCGTTGTTGTTTAGTATCTAGTTTAAGAATAAGTTGTTATATATTTATTTAGATTATTTTTAAGTAGATCATTTGTACATCTAATTAATCATTTCGATAAAATAGAGATAATATATAAGTGGTTATTAGATTAGGTTTTAGTTGTATCTCGCTGAGTTGTCACATTAAATGATTTAGTCGAAAAGAGTTAGGACTATCAAATTTCAATATATAATTAATTGATAATTTATAATTGGACCATCATATCGATATTTTATCAAACGTTTATATAAAATATATTATCGTCTTAACAAAGTGTGTGTATAAAATAAATTGATAGTTTACAATCGACCATTGGCCCAAAATTCTATAAAACTTGCAAATAAAATATATAACTGTCTTAAAAATATATATACATTAAGATCATATATATCGATCAATTTATATTGATTCCGAGACAACATTCGGATATAACTCTAGTAACAAATAAAACCCTGAGGAATTGCATGTTGAAAGGAAATTCACAACTTAAAATCTCAATTTTAACAATTAACTATAAATTATAATTATTAACAAATAAAATTAGTGCCAAAATATGATGGGCTAATCGAAAGATACATTGAACTCTTATAGAGTATGATTTGTATAAAGCTTGCCGATCAAGTGGATGAAATGGGAGAGTGGAAATGAGTAAAACATGAGATGGTGGTGTTAACCACATCTAAGCCTGTATCTACACCATTTGAGTTAAATTTGAAACTTACTACAATGGAATATGATGAGATGGTGGAAAAGAAATCACAAGGAAAAATCAAGTCCAATGATAAGATACTTGATGACCAAACAAGCTACAATATAACAAGACCCGATATTATTTTGTCACTTTGTCAATCATATCGTTCAATTCATGTATAAACGCAAAGAATAACACTATCAAGCATGTTTAAGAATCACCTTATACATCAAACGAGACCATGACGGTAATGTTTTTATGCCAAAGAGTATAATTTAGAAGTAAGTGCTTACTATGAATCGGTTTAAGCATCATGTGTAGTGAATATGAAGTCGGTTATTGGATTTGCATCAAACTCGAGATGACTCTCATATCTCGAAGATCTAGGAAAAATAAGACAGTCCAGACCATTTTCTTATGCTCAATATCGATCCATGGCCAACATTGACTGCGAATTGATCTGGCTCTGAGGATTACTGAAGGAACTTGAAAAACAAATTGAGGTATTCATCTTATAAATATAATTAGCTAATATTAATGATAAGAAGTTGCCACCCATATTGTTGCTAATCCCAATATCCTATATACCATAAGAGGATTGAGCACAATGAAATACTACCACTTCGTGAGGGAGCAAGGTCAAAGCAAATTGATCTAAACCAGTCATATTTTTACAACCCAACAATTGGTCGACATCTTTATAAAGATTTTAGGATTTCATGAGCCTGAACATATGTTGAAGAAGTTGGGATTGAGAGACATTTTTAATCCTTTTCAATCGAGAGTGGTTGTTGGAACGAGAGGCAATTGGACAGAGACGTTGGAATTCAAATGTGGATAGGTTGACTAGTAGACTTGATTTGAAGTTTGGATAAAATCATCTAGAATGTCTATTAATATGAATATTACGGCCGGTAGATATTTGCAGGAAAAATATCTACCCATTCTTTCATACAACTCTAGGGCTGACTCAATAGCTAGGCCAAATAGGTCACATCCTAGAGCCCGCCAAAAATTCATTACCATAGAGTGTTGAGGCCAATAAAATAGCATGAAGTGTGATGTTTAAAAAAAATTATTTCATATAAGGCCAAACAATTTGTTGAGCGTGTATGTGCAATTTGGGAATCAGGCCAAAATAATTGTTGCACTTATTTGTTTTGTGAAATTCGAGAATCTTGCACAACCGTTTTTTTTTTTTTTTTAAATCACATTGATAGCAGGTTTTTTATGCAACAACATACTTACAATATTTTAAAAAATTTAAATCCAATATAGATAACTCAAATTAAAAATTAAAAGATTATTGTTCCTATTTCCTTGGAACTTGATGCTAGTAAATTGAACATTAA
This sequence comes from Rutidosis leptorrhynchoides, assembly GCF_046630445.1. NCBI lineage: Eukaryota > Viridiplantae > Streptophyta > Magnoliopsida > Asterales > Asteraceae > Rutidosis > Rutidosis leptorrhynchoides. Next base: position 54,321 of record NW_027266858.1, on the reverse strand, counting down.
AATAAAACTTTGAACAGTTCAACGTCACTATTCCTAGCTTAATTGATTGGTGTATGTGCCAGACGACCTATCATAAAATTTCAATTCATACTTTTATATCTAGAAAAATAAAATTTTGACATTTTTAAGAATACATTCTTTGATTTGTAAGGATACTTTGCTCTTAACCTCTTTCTTTGTTTTAGTAAAATTAATTAATAAAGTCTTAATTTTTAACTCTGTCGATATCGGTCTCAAACTCAAAAGAGAAAGGATAAAAAATTGGCAGGCAATATAAAATATTTATCAATAAGATCCTATTTTTTATTTCGCGTAGAGCATTTTTGGGTCATCCCTGTACAACTGTATTTCTATCTCTTAGAAACTCTTTCTATAAAGAATTTAATGAACCGATTCAATAAAAGTATTTTTAATGAAAAAATCTGAAATTTAAATTGCAAACTAATGGGTGAAAGCCCAGCCCATTGGAAACTGGTTTGGATTTTAATGACTCGGGCCATTGGGCCTTTTGCCACAACAACGACTTTTGATGATTGGGTCTTTGGATCGAACCGATCATTGCTTCAAAGTTTGGTCTTTGTTAATTTTAATCGATTCGATTCGAGTCGATTGAAGTCCTTTAATCTAATTCTAACCCCAGTCCATACCGTCGTTTATTTTGTCACCTACCAGCTTGTCCCACACTGTACTCGTCTCGTTTTGTGTACCTCCCATCTGAATCCGATCAACAAGAAACAAATGTCCTCCTCTCCTTCATTAAGTTTGCTGACGTGTCAAAATCTCGCACACCCACGAGCCATCAGATATTTCTCCGACTGACACGTGTCGAAACCATCATCATCACCTTAATCAAAATTTCTCATCGCTGTCCTTCTGTCCCTCCCTCGTTTATATCACCAAAAAAGATTAAAAAAAATCAAAACACACATCGTCCTTCCAAATTAAATAATTCAACTACCGTACTGTAGATATTAACACGTCGTCGTTTAATTCATCTTTTTTTCCAAGTCTGCTTCTACTACAGAACTTGAAATCAATCACTGTATTTATAGTATAAATAAATTAGAAAAAAGTTTTATTGAACTCCTCTCCCTGTGCTTACGAGTTTTTGGTGGTTCATGGCGGCCTCAAAGCTCGTGATATGTTCTCTCTTGATTTGCTTCCTTTTCGCCTCTCAGATTTCGGCTGATGCTTCGATTGGAGAGCCAGTCGTCGGATCAGACGGTTCTGAATCTTCCTCCGCTTTGAAGATCGAACTAGACCAACTCAACTCTAAGATCCAAGCCCTTGGTTAGATACTTTCTCTTGCTTAATATTCAGTGTCTGTGTAATCGGTTTCTATAAAGTCCATGTGGGAATTTGAGCATATCGCCGAGCATTGATGATTTTATGCTTGTTAGAAGTTGGATTTTCGCGATTCGTGTAGGCATTTCAAGTTATTTGGGAGTATCATCTGTTAAACTTGATGTGCGTGTTACACCTGTTTATCTATTGAATGGTTGACTTCAATGCAGAATCGTTAACTTCAATTTTTTCGCTATAGCTTCGAGTTTGCTCTCTGTTACTTCAAGCATTTTACTCGACATTTGTGTTTTCTCGTATGAATTAATTATGAGCTTACTTAATCCTGTAAGAGTATAAATATGTTTATACATTGAATCCCTGATTGAAAATAGCAACGCTTAATGTGAACTGGACAAGGCATTATTTGAAAATAGTAACTGTATGCAATTGTGAAATCTGCTTGATTTTATAAGTACAATTGATTGCTGAATTGAAATTTAATTAGTTTTTGTTGCAATAAAGCTCAACTAATTAATGATTCTGATCTTTAATAAGAGTCGCATGTCCAAGAGAAAATACGAGACTTGAAAAGCAAAGATGAGATAATAGCACAGAAAGAGAAAATCATCCAGGAGAAGTCCAGTATTGTCTCTTCCTTGGAGAGTGATCTTTCATCCCTTCAGGTACCCACCTTGTATGGAAGTTAATGGTCGTCTGCGTTTACTTTTGTTATTTGAAAATGTAGTTCATGTATGTGTATTAATTCCTCTATGATTTGGCAGAATAAAGGGAAACTCGATGCTGCAGAAAAAGTGGGGAAAGCTCATGCTCGGGCTGGTGAGCTGGAGAAGCAGGTTTGATACAAACCTAAAGAAACCCAGAAGGATTTCATAAAAAAGTTCCTTTTTTTTTCTCATTTTATTTCTTGGTGCAGATTGACAAGCTCAAAAAGGACATTGAAGAGCAAGACAAGGAGAAAAAGGTCTTGGAAGCCCGCACAACTGAAGCTGAAAAGAACATAAGCGAATTGAATTTGAAGCTGGAAAAAGTAAGTTAAATTGCATAAATTTGGGTGAATTCAATTCTGCTGAAAGTGGTCTGGTCATTTTTATATTTCCACTTTCCGTTTTGGTCAAGTCATCTGGAACTACCATTTTACCTTATTATTTCGTAAGTGGGCCGAATAATGATAGTGGATACTGGGTTTCCTCTAACAGCTTCAAAAGATCAATGAGGAACAGAAGAGCAAGATCCATAAAACCGAGCGTGCTCTTAAGTTTGCGGAGGTATGTTACTAACTTAATGAACTCTTCATAATGCAACGTTTCAATTGGGAATCATAATCAATGGTTCTTGTTTTCATCATCTTAGGAGGAAATGGTGAAGGCAAAGTATGAGGCTACTTCAAAGCATAGGGAGTTGTCTGAGGTAAATGATTTGCTTAGTTTAGAAGGTCATGCGTTTGAATTGATTTGGTCTCATCTTTCTAAATGTAGCACATGGTTGCTAATGCATCATCTTGTGATATGTGATCTGTGTCAGGTTCATGGTGCATGGCTTCCTCCTTGGCTTGCTGTTCATGTGATTCGTCTTCAGGTAAATAGATGCTTTAACGATTTATTCTCTTTATAGCAACTTTTAGCAACTTTCAAGACGTTTGACTTGCAATCCTATGCAGTCCGTCACACAACTATATTGGAACGAGCATGGAAAACCTGCCATGAATAAGGTGCTTGAGAAGGTAATTGCAACTTCTTTCCACATTGACATTGGCATGTGACATCTCTTTCACACAAGCTGATATCTTTGCACTCTTGGGATTGATCTGTTGGAGCCAGTACTAGCTGTTCCTCAATCAATTGCACCCAATTTGACTGTGTATGAACGTTATATTTGAATTTGTTTTCAGGTATCAGAGAAAAAGGCCCAAGCTGGAAAGTGGGCTGAACCTCATGTAGAAACCATCAAAACTGTAAGTGCTTGCTCTTTTCTCAAGGTTTTTTAACAACTCATGGATCATGAAGTTATATGCATCTTGGCAACCCGGAAATTGAAGAGTCTATTCTTATTCTTTAATTAAATGCTGCTTTCTTTTCCGAAATCGAATTAAATTTCTAGAGTATACTTTCTCATTCTCTGCCTTTGCTATTTCAAGAAATGGGTACCAGCAGCAATAGAACAGCTGGAGGCTCTAAGAACACAGGCTGAACCACACGTGCAAACAGTCAAGGCAAAATCAATTGAAGTCTATGAAACATCAAAGACTACACTAACACCACATGTGATCAAAGTCCAAGAAGTTGTGGATCCTTATTTCCAGGTATTTTGCTTTCCTGGCTCTCTGCCTACCTTTTTTTATTAAAAAAAAAAATGAATTGTATTAGCATTAGTCATAAACACACATAACGTCTTCACAGCAAGCTAAGGAGCTCAGCAAGCCATATATCGATCAGGTTGCCACGATGGCAAAACCACACGTTGAGAAAGTGCGAGTGGTATTGAAGCCTTATACAAAGGAGGTGGTCAAAGCTTATGGGAAGTTTCTAGAGTCTGCAACATTGTACCATCACCAGGTACTTATATCTAAGCCTGGCTGATTGACTGTTAGTGGACAAACAATGGTGTGCTATTAAAAAAAATGTATCCCTCACCAGATGTATCATATTATGCTGAAATATTTCTCTGTTTTGCTCAGCTTCAAGGTATTGTGCGGGAAAATTTGAAAAAATATGAGCTGACAAAACCTCTTGCCAGTAAAGAGCTCGAGTGGTTTGCGGTAAGCACTTCTTATAAGCTGGATTATGTAACCTTGTCTACTGATTCTTTACCATCGTTGCCAAATAATGCTCTTATTCAATTGTTTTCAGGCCTCAGCATTGCTTGCCCTTCCTATCATCATCTTGTTCAGAATATTATCAGCCACATTCTGGTTAGTTTTATCATATCTACTTTAGAAATGGTTTTTACTGTTTGATTATGTAAGATAAGTTCTTGCTAAACAAAGATACTAATAATATATAATACATGCAGTACAAAGACTAAGAGACCAGCTCGTCACGCTCATCCACACCATCACGGTGGCCGTCGAAAAGCTAAAAGGGGACATCCAGACAAGTAGAGAGTTGCAGTTGGTCTCATTGGCCCTATTTTGGGAAACACGAAGGGTATACTGTAATCTATATATATTCTCTCCAGAGGTTTTTTTGTTTTATGCCAGTGATATTGGTATAGGAGCACAACCTCTCAGCTTTTTTTTTAGATTTTTAAAACTACTAGTGTTGGTAATGTTTTTTCTTGTGTAGATCAATTGTTTGATGACTCATTTGTGTGAATGAGTGAATGACAAATTATTCATCCAACTAAGTTTAAATTTTTCCTTGAATTTAATTTGTATTTTGAATTTATTGTTTTTCTCTTTTTTAAATAAGAATTGTTAATCTCTGAGTTGAATTGTTCCACGAGGAATGAATGTCATTCTAGTAAACTCTATTTTGGATAAAATTAATTTATATTTTAATCTTTATTGAAGTAGTATTACCAAGTGTATATCAGGGCATGGTTCAATTGAGTGAGTATCATCTCTTCTATTCAAGAGGTCAAGAATTTGAGTCGTATAATTCGCACAATTGAATGTAAAAAACAATTGAATGTAAAAACCATTTAAGTGGTATTACCACGTACCGTATACTTGCAGAGAGTAAACCAGAGTCCTCATTAATTGAAGAATCACCATCGTAGAGAGATGCATGTACGTTTTGCTAACTACCTTAGACCTTATCATTTTCATAACGATAAATGTTGTTAGAAGAATGGCTAGAATCGTCTTCTCTTGAGCAATATCGAATGGATAAATATTAACTGTATGATACAAGGAATAGCATGCCCCCTCTCCCTCTTATAAATTCTAGTTAAGCTATCTGCACAAGGTAAAAATCAGAAGGACAAGTAACATTTCCTTGATATTAACCAAGGCCTTTTGGCCAATTGGTTCAAGTATTTTTCTTTTGCTTCATCAATTCACAAATGTTATACTTATACAAACAAACTCTTTGATTTGTTCAAATCACAGATTTTATTGTCAAATCGAAATTCGACACATGACTTTCTAGTTGACGAATTAAAATTTGAAATATGCATTTTTTTCTATTTATTATTTAAAAAGTTATTTCTAATCAAATTATAATACACAATATTTTATCCAACCTCCTAATTAAACTCTTATTTCTAATCAAAATATCACTATATTCTATTATCCTATTCTCATTATTTCTAATTAAAACGGACATATATATTATCGAATGTTTATCATATATAATTAACCCGTCCAACGGACGGAATCAACGGTCAGAATAGACGGTCAGTTCATACAACAAAATATATATATATAAGTACAATTCCTAATTAATAAAATAATAATAAAAATTATAAATCCTCTGGTTACTGGTGCCTGGTATACTACCCATTTGCACCCCACACAAAGTCGCAAACGATAATTAATTACGAGAGACATAATTCTTCTTCTACTTAAGTAAATAATTAACTACTAATTATCTTCTTAATAAGGAGGCCAGTAGGTTTCCAAATCCATGCAATGATCCATGCCCATATATGATCTATTGACCACAACTCCAGGCTCAACCACGGCATATCCATTATTATTATTGTTATTATTATTCTCTGCCTGAAAAGAAGAACTACTAGTCATATCTTGATTCATTCCGGCCGGTTGCATTTGCTGTTGTTGTGGTGGGCCTGCCCCGCCAAGATTTAGGTTTAGGCCAGAGATGGTGAAGTTGGGAGCCGACGCCGGATAGTTGAGCTGCTGGGAATGGAATGGGAAGTGGACGTTGTTATTATTAACACTACTACTTGTCGAAGAGGCATTGTTCCGTAAAGCCCTAGTGAGTTCGGCTAAGTCGGAAGGGTAGTTTCGTCCGACGTGGAACTGAAAGTTGTCAGGTAATTGTTGCATTAATTGAGGCGGAGGCATGACATGGTGATGATGATGATGGCTTGGTCCTATGTCCATCCCATAATGAGGCATTGCTGCTCTTGCTTGGTTGGTTGGGTACTTCTTTACTCCGGCTGTCTTTTGGAAAACACGACAAACCACCCATTCGTCCTGAAATTGCAATCAATATATGAAATTAGATACTTATAGGCTATAGCTTATGCGATTCGCGTGATGTGACAACATACGATTGACTTAATGAAAAAGAAAAAAGAAAAATGGAAATGGGACTGGGACTGGGACTGGGAATTATAAACTCGATTAAGCTGTTAATTACATGATCATACCTTTGAGGTTCTAAAGGCAGATTTAGAATGAACACGATATTCATGCATAACCCAATTGGATTTTTCTCCTCTAGGAGCTCTCCCTCTATAGAAAACCAAAGTCTTCTTCATGCCAACTAACGCTGAACTCACACTGTTAAAGATCTCTTTATCTTTCCCAGTTGTCTTCCAATAACCAGTATTTGTTGCTCGGTTTGTTCTCACTCCTGTTGGATACTTTCTATCGCGAAGACTGAAGAAGTACCACTCTTTCTCTCCATTTTAGCCTTCCCTAAAAAGAAAAGAAAAAACTTGATCAATTGGTTTACTACTCTTTGATGCAGCCTTATTAATATTATAAGGGTTTGTTGAGAAAATACTATATATAGAACAGCATAAATTCTGAAGAAGATAAATACTATTATAAACTGTATTAATTCGATCTCCATAAAAACGGAAAAGTTAGATTCTATTGATTTTTTGGAAGTAAAACTTTACAAACGATCTATATATAAACCCTATTAATTTAGATTCAAAATGAGCTTTTAGAATATTTGATTAACCAGAGGCAATCTTGATCATGAGGAATTTCTATAACCAGTACCTGGAAGATCCCATGGCTCATTTTTGTTGAGATCAACGTCGCCAATAGCCCTGGCTGTAAAGCTAGAATCTGAAATCTTATTCATGAGATAGTAAGTGATGAGTTCTTCATCAGTAGGATGGAATCTAAACCCAGGAGGCAATGTTTCATCCTTTCTATTAGTATTATTATTATTACTATTCTCAGCAGCTTCCGTATTCATAATAACTTGATGATCAATCAGTTCCTTTCTCCTTTGCTCTTCCTCCTCCTCTCGTCCTAGCTACATAAAAAATATTCCCATGAAAAAAAAAAGAAAAAAGATCAGCGACAGAGAGGAAAAGAAAATAGTCCTATTTGATCAGCTTCTAAACATAGCCTGGCCCTAGCTACTATAGTCGATGCACAATTGAATAACTTCTGTCCTAAGAAACTTGTAGGAAATTTAACTTGACTTACTTGAATGATATAGTAGAGATAAAAAGAAAAATCTCTCTTTTGATTAAGTCATGCTTTTTTTACTGGCTCATTGTTTTATTTTTGGATTTAAAAAATGTTTGAGAGATGGATTCTAGAAATGATGATGAGAATTATATGAGTGCTGTTTTTTTCTTACTTACCAAATGAAATTTGAGCAAGAAAATATGGCAATTTAAGCTAATTCTGATTCAGAAGACAAATATTACACAGAAAACTGTAAATGTGAAGCTCTCACCTACTATGAATCTTGAGAGACAAGAGTGTGCAATTATATTTTTAAATTGAGCTTAAGAAAACCGTATTTATAGAATAATTACGTGACTGACTAGCTACGTACGTACTTGCGAGGAAGCTGATGATCAATTATATCACTGTTGCTGATGAATTTTATTATCCCAATTTGTCTTGTTTCAGTTTTATTTATTTATTGATTTAATTTTACATTAAAGTCCTTGACTCTCATTAGTTTTTTCTCGAATTCCAATTCTTTAATTGCATGATATCGATCGTGGTTCCGTCCATGATCTCGGACGTCTAAAATCGAATGTTTCGATTCCAATCTAGATAAAAAATAAGAAAAATTTATTTGATCGAAAGTTTTCCATGTTAGCAACTATATACGATCCGTAAAAAATTTGTGAACCAACTTTAAACTTCCTAATCTCTGATTCAAGACATCGGTTCAATTAATTAAGCTCAATCTGTATCACGAAGTACTACTGGCGCGCGTAAGCTCCAACATGATCGTATATAGTTCTAAGAGAAGAGAACTGCATGTGCATTTTATTGTAATTGGAATTTCTTAGTTAAGATAATATTAATATTACAATCCCACAATTAAATGTACATTTTTTCTTTTTAGACTCATGTCAGTTAAAGGGTTTTTTTTTATTGATTTTGGATTACACAAAAAGAAAATATGGAGGATCGATCTCATGACCTCAAAAATAATATTCTATTCCGATAATCACTAGACCAACAACATGATCTAGTTAAATGTCAGCTAAAGCTCAAATGTTCCTTTGCCAACCTTTTCATTACCAAATAGATATATAGTCCTTTCTATAAACCAAGTTTTTCAAATTCTTTCTAATGAAATACAAATTTTAACTAACAAAGTTTTCATTAATTAAAGCTCCGAATAATAGAATTAAATGATGTTATAACAGTATCATTAAGAGATGTGTAAATATATAAGAGTATGACAAAGTCCATGTACGCCATCTCCACTGACACACGTAAGCCCTTCGTTTATATTTGCATTCACATTTCACCAAAGCAGTACTAATTGATTATACACCAGGCAGCATTGTCAAAGCTTTTTTAATTAGCAGCCAATATACGAATTAAGTTACACACGTGGCGGCGGTAAGTAAATCTAAACTTCAAAACCCCGCTTGTTGGCATATTCCTATAAGGAAATCTTAAGCCGTAAACGAAGTTACCGAAATTCGTATAAAGAAAATGAAGATTCCAAAAAAATATATATATAGTATAAGTTAAATTATGATATATTTTTTTTGTTTGATAAATAAATATACATATTTATAAATATTCAGAATTTACATCATACCACTGACATTTTTTAATCAAAATTTATTTAATTCCTAAAAACTTATTTCCAACTATATCTAGTATTTTAATAACTTAATTCTCAATAATAAATGTTATAAAGTCGTCAAATTTTATCCCAATGCATAAAAGAATGTAACTATACCTAAATTGTACAATTTTTATTTCGCTTGTCTAGATCCAAAAAATCTTTAACTAAAGAATCACGCGTGAAATATTTCTGTAAATTCTCTTTCAATGTAAATAACAGGAGAATTTTACTAAATTCATATTCAATTCTGTTATGATTATAGATTAATATGAAATGAACTTCATTTATTTGGTTTAAATTGAGCTAATTTGTCAGTACCCATTATAGAATATTAGAATTATTATAGAATATTAGACTTATTAGTAACGATATATTTTTCTTTAGCATGTATTATAATACATAATTTTTTGGTCGTACTGCTATATTATTATAATTTCACCTTTATTATATATTGTATATATATCGATTGTACATTATAATATTAGTGTTCAAAATTTTTGTTTAAAAACCTAGCACAACTAGTAGCTGATCCCACAACTTATACACATATCTATCGATATAAAGTCCGTTTTCTCAAGAATCGAACACATGATCTCTCGAAAAAGGAAGCACCTCAACCATGCATCCACGCTCTAGTTGGCTCCTTGTGAGCATTTTAGTAATCCATATAGAATACACGAATGATGAAGCAAACCAAATTTCTCCGAATCATAAAGCTATCCTTCAATACTCCATATATATCCTTAGAATTATTTCCTCATATGTTTGGTTAGTGACTAGAATATTGATATTATTTTTTACTACTCTCTGATGTCTAAGTATTTTATTAACTCAACGGTTCTGTCCTCAAAACACTTCGATCCAATTTATCGGTTTAATGTTTCAGTTTCTAGTAGCATCAGCCTAATGCTTCAAGCACAAGTTTTTACCAAATCAAACAGCTGGACTCATCCATTTGGCAGACAAAAATATTCAAACGTCCAAGATTTTTACTCCATATGAATTTGTCTCCATTAGTTTGACACTTTTGAATCTTTGGTAGTTTCTTGTTTGACCAGCAAATTTCGTATCTTCATCTCTGCTTCCAGTTGATCACACAAAATTACACTGAATGATATACATGCACGTCTCTTAAAGTGTATTTTATGAGTCCAAAATGTACAAACTGTAAATTTTATATTTAGTAATTTTTTTCCTTAATTAAGCTTACTTCTTCAATTAGAAATAAGATTCAAGTCTTTTGTTATGACTGTTGTTTATAATTAGACTTTGATTGAAATCTCATTTGTGGGAATTTATGTATATTGACTCAACGAACATAGAATGTAGAATGTATCGAAATGCATAGCTAAGAAGTACTTCACATTTCTTCAAGAGTTTTCAACAAAATATCATTTTGTGGGAATTGTTTCGACTTTTGAAATGGTTATTTTTAAAAATTAATTCTTATTTTTTTAAGTTTTGAAAAGAAACTATATGTCCAACGCCTCATAACAAACGGACCGTAAGGCTTGAATTATAAATAAATAGTGCGTTATAAATTACACAATTCATCTAAAACGCTTATAATGAAAACTAAATTTTAGGGCTCAAAATAATTTGCTTAAAGACTTTTGACCTGATACCTATTCGATAGATGTTCAAGGACTAATTGTGCTCTGCTGTAATTCGTATGACGTTTACCATTCTTTTAAAGAGAACTACTTGTTGGGGCCGGAGATTATGATTTTGACTAGAACGCGCTTTTTTGTTTTTATTCGAGAAAGGCTGTTAGTTATGATTTCAGAGAGATTGGAAGATCTATAGCTAGCTTCTACATTGAATTATTGAGCAGCAAAGATTAATTGATCTGTAAAATTAAACATTTAAACTATATAAGATGCAGTAGCCATCTATCACCATCTCTTTGATTTCTTCTTGAACACTACAAATATGAAATTCAAAAAATGGTCGTGATCATCACTACATGTTAAATAAAACTACCTTATAATGCTTTCCAGGCTTGGTGCGGATTTTCATCATGAGTACTGAAGTTAGCTAGCTAGCTAGGTGTATAACCGTGAAAAGTATGCAATGATGATGATTTGTCTGCAATTCATCCTTCTGCGAGACAAAATTGCAATCAAGAAGTTGTATGGAAAAAATGATCGATTATAAGTTAATTAGAATTATCACTGTTCCCTCCCTTATCTTCTATTCTAGAAGAGTTTCATATTGTACGTAGATATTTGACGAAGCACTACTGTTGGATGTTTGATTTGGCTTTTAATGTGTCACTCACTTTAGATACACTTTGAATATATTAATATTGTAGTTCAGTTGCTAAGTAAGATTTGTATGAAGCCCTAGTTAGGGGTTTAATGGTCTCAATACATATATAGTGCCCAAACATTAATAATTTATCCATAAAAAATATGACCATTGTATAATTGTCAATGTTGTTAGATATATTCTTGGTTTTATAAGCAATTGCGATATTTTCTATTCAAAATCATCTTGTTATAAATAAATCATAAACTAAGTTTGTGTATCCCAATGATCAAACCCGTAGAAATTTATTTTACTTCATCAACACGCATTTTCGTATGTGCTGGACGTTCTCTTGAATAAGTATTTTTAAAGTAATTTATCGATAACTTCGTCAAAATCCATATGGTAAATTAGTTATAAGTATTTCTCATGAAGGTTACTCTGTGGACTAATCAAATGGAAACCCTAATTCTTGATTCAAGCATGGCAGGCTACTTGTCAGGCACTTCAAATAAAAAAAAAATGATTTCTGCTTTTATATATCTTTGTAGTTACATCATGGGCCATTGCTATTTCGCTAAAGCAAATAGTTTTTGGTCGCATTATTTCGGTATACATATGATCCAAAAGTGGTTGTTGATGCGAAGATACAAGAAAAGGATGATAAAATTTGAGTCTGTGCCCAGAAAAGGTGCAAAATTTTCAAAGAGTAGTTATTAATTTGTTAATTATAAGATTTCATTAGAGACAGAAATGATTATCAATTAATCAATGTTTACTTTTTAGTCCTTGTTATATAGTGCACTACTAATTTCAACTAACTATCAATAGAGCTGGCGTATGAGAATATTATTTTTGCATTTCTTGTTTAAGGATGGTACACTTGAACCTCTTTCATAAATTTATTTGCTAATAAATATCATTGTTAGGTTTGAAAAGCCAAGCAGTACTCCATGTAGACTTTTTGCGACTTTTCACTCTCAAGCCTTCAAGAAGATAATAAGAGAGAGAGTACTGTATAATATTTGAAGTCATTTACTGTAAACTGATTCATTGCATGCTAGCTATAATCTCATGGTTAATTTATTAAATTGATATAGCTGACTCCACTTTATACAATTGAGGCCGGTTGTTGTTGTCTAGTCAATACCCTAAAATAATGCCAAGATTAAGAGATATAGTCCGAGTACGTGAAATCTGAAAAATTAACCTTCCAAACAATATGCACGCAGTCACTTTTAATTACGGAGTCACAAAACTCGGGCAAGAAAAAATGAACCATCTCATTGTCATCTATCATTATCCATTCATTCGAGTGTATGCTTGAGATTAGATAAGTTGTAACTAATTCTAGATTATTTTTGTGTGACATATGCTTTTATTAATTATAATTCTATAGTTTTCAATGTTGGATAGACATGCTTTTCAATCCTTTTTAGCCATTTCGTTAATTCCTGGGCAAACATTTGGCAATCAAATGCAGTCGTGGATTCCTTAGTTGATATTGATATGTCCACATTTTAGTTATGGTGAATTTATAATTTAATCTTGCAGGTTTAGCTTATTATAACCTCAGCTGGCCTTACTAATGTCATATTAGAATTGGATGCTTTAATGGTTATTAAGATGCTCAATTGTCAAGATACTTGTTTATTGTCATGTGAGGACGTTATATGTAATATTAGAACTCTTTAATTTTTACAGTTTTTAGTTACTACCCTTTTGTATACACCCTCAAGAAGAAATAATCACTTCGAATATTTAGTCGCTAATATTTAGGCAAATGGATTTTAACGATTACAACATTAGTGACGGATCCTCACCAATAACATAGCATATGCTACAACTCAAGTAAAATTAAGTACCAACATAATAATCTAATAATACTAAAAAAGAATCCATTATTTAATTTAAATCATATAAAATGTATATAGAATAATGTATAATAGAATTAAATTTGTTATGATGGGTGTAAGTTGTAAGATTAAATGAAACAAAATGATTTTAATTCGATCAAATCCAATATATTTTAAGGTTCGATTTGATTAAATTTTTAGTCACCTGCAAACTTTGTAAATCAATATATAATTGGAATCTATTAAAACTTAAGTCATAACTTTGTCTATATATTTTTTGGTTTAACTAATTGATTATTATTAACTTTAAACTTAACAATAAACTCTAAAGATAAATCACATTTAATATATAAACTAATAGTTATATTTTAGTTATAAATATGTCATACTTAATAAATTAACTGTGTTTCTCTTTTTAAAATTTTAAGTAGAATAATAAATCATATAATTAATTTAAAGCAAACACTAACTTAATTTTATGAAGTTAAATATGTTATATATATTATATTTTTCTAAACATATTATACATGAATTCATAAATTTTTATTTATTTTTATTATCTATACATAATTTTCTTAAAAAATTGAGGGAATGTTGTAGCATTTTGGTGTATATGAAAATCTCCTATTTGTTCTTTAAAAAAAAAAAGTCGTAGAATGCTACTTGTGCTGGGATATATAGTTGCTGAAAGCTGGCAGGGAATATGGTCTGTGCGACAGAAATTGGCTACAACTAGTGAAGCTCTGTCTGATTGGAGTCGCTTGGAACATGGCAGTCTGAGGGAAAGAAGATTAATTTCATAGAAAGCAAACTTAAGTGGCTTCGTGAAGGTAATGATGTCTTGCAGCTGCGGTTGATTATTCGTGACACTGAGTAGCAGATAAATGAGTTACTAGATTGCGAAGCTACTTTATGGAGGCAACGTAGTAAAGTATCTTGGCATACGGTGGGTGATCGTTATAAAACATATTATGATGCTTTTGCTACTCAGCGGAAACGAAAAAATAAAATTGTTAGGTTACTCGATGACAATGGACAATGGGAGTCATCTCAGGAGTTCATAGCAGAGTCTTTACCAAAACATTTTCTGAAGTTCATAAAACTTCAGAGCCTCAGGAGGATTACATTGCTGCTATGATGGGGAAAATGATGCGAGCAGTGCCGGAGTCAAAATATAATTTCAGCATATTCATCCTTACATATTAAAAAAAAAAAAAATGGAAAAAACTTGACAACCTTCAATAATATCGTAAATATACTAAGTTGTTATAATTGACCACGTCGCGGTCTCATTTTCTGAAATAGTTGAAGAATTAATTATTTATTTAAATTGTTCAAAACATCATTTTTAATATAAGTAATCAAGCCGTCATTTATCCATACATTTCCAATTCGATTGAATAATCGATTCACGAGTAAAATCAATGCCAACTTTATAAGTTGATAAACCAAAACTACACGAAATAATATAGCAATGTTTATGAGTGAAAGTATATATTGTTTTAATCTATTTAAAAATCATGACCGAATCAATCTCAATTTTGGTACAAGTTTCTTTTATTGAATAAAAAATATGTACATCCTAAAACTAATTAGCAAGGCAACATGCTGCCTATTACATCATTCCCACCTTGCTAGCATATCACTATACGTATTTATTTTCTTGTGTGCCAGACAAAAATACATGTCCCTCTTAATACTCTGTATCAATCTATATATATTTATAGACTCTACTCTAAAGACAACCTTATTCCTCAACTGCCAGATGTGGTAAACACAAGCCAATAAAGCCCAGCATCTTATCTTTGCCAACACTGTCTTTCCTACAGCCCGTTCGCAAACCAGGCAATCTCTCTATGCCATCTTCCTGGTGCTCTAAAAATACGACATCTTGGCATTATATCTTGACATACTCCTTTCGAAACCACACAGTCAAAAAACAAGTGGTCAACAGTTTCATTTCCTGTGTTGCACAAAGGGCATATCTCAGAATTGCAGATTCCCCATTTAACAAGCCTATCTCGAACTGCCAGTCTATTACATACAGCTAGCTACATGATAAAACTGTATTTCGGAATATTTCCACATCCCCACACCAATTTAAACCACATAACAACAGGCTTTTTATTTCTAATGGCATGATAACCTGAAAAAATAGTGTACTTACCGGAAGAAGCAGCAGTCCACTTGATGCTATCAGAATGAGTAATGTCTCCAGAAATCGCACGCACTACCTTCCATGCTGCTGCAATTTCCTCTGTGATTGGATCAAGAAGCGTCCAGGCATCTCCTCTTCACAAGTCTTTAATAAGAGCCGTGTTTTTCACATCGGCGTCTATACACAAAATTGAGGGGTATAAGTCTCTCAATGCCCTCCCTTAGATCCATGGATCATGCCAAAAACTAAAATCTTTTTCTCTTCCCAGCTCATAGTATTAGAACTTTTTTAAAAGTGCTCCTGAGCTTCAATAAAGCACTCCAAGAAGAGCTACAATCAGGAGGCTTCCGTACACTCCAGTAAGTTAATCGTTTCAGCCTCGCTTGATTAACCCACACTGCCCATAAGGTTTCCTTCTCCGTCAAAACCCTCCAAATTTGTTTCCCAATCGCAGCTTGATTCCACTTTGCAATATCAGTTATTCCTAACCCTCTTTCTGTTTTCGGCAAGCATACCTCTTTCCAATTAACAGCAACCAGGCCCTTCCTGTCTCCTTCAGCCCACAAATAGCTACAACATTTCGAATCAATCACTTTGATAATGGATTTAGGCAATATAAACACCAAACACCAAAATATGTGCAAGCTTTGTAAGATAGTCTTAATCAACAACAACCGACCAACGTAAGATAAGTACCTCACCGCCCATACTGAAATACGGGCGTAATTTTATCAACAAGCTGCCCACAATGCTCCTTTTTTAATCTACCAGTGATAAGAGGAACGCCCAAATAACGAACCGGTAAATCTCCTTCTCTAAATCCACTTACACAAATCAGTGCACCTCTACGAACACTTGGGCCATTGCTGATAAAAATATTACTCTTAGCATTGTTTACCTGCAGCCCAAATACCTCATAAAAATGGGTTAATCGATCCTTCAACCATAGGACATAATCCATATCACCCCACAAAAGATAAAGAGGTCATCGGCAAAACATAAATGTGTAAGGCAAAGTTCCTCACACCCTCTATGAAACTTAAATGCAACAGGAGGTCTAGCTAAGCTTCGAGAGAAATATTCCATTACTATAACGAACAACAGAGGTGAGAGAGGGTCACCTTGTCGTAAACCTTTCTGGCCATGGAAGTACCCCTCAAATCATCGACGAATAAGAAGAAGTGTTGACACAACTCATAACCCATCGAATAAATCTTCTTGGAAATCCTAAACCCATCAACATTTCCTCCAAGAACTCCCATGCTTCAGAATCATATGCCTTCTTTATGTCAATCTTACATGCACACATCAAATCCTCACCCTCTTTATCATATCCCCTCACCAGTTCTTGTGCCACTAAGATATTATCAAAAATAGTTCGTCCTTTAACAAAGGCCGATTGTAAAGGACATATGAGTTTTCCCAACACCCTTCCCAGCCGTTCAGTGAGAATCTTTGTAATAATTTTGTAGATGACTGAACAACAAGCAATCAGCCTGTAATCAGTCAAATCTTCAGGATTGTCTTTCTTCGGAATAATGGTTAAGGCTGTCGAGCTGAACTGTTTTGCAATTCTGTTAGTTCTGAAAAAATGTTGGACAACATGACTAACATCTCCTCCAACAATAGGCCAATTCTGCTTAAAAACCCACTGTTAAAACCATCTATGCCTGGAGCTTTATCGTTCCCAATACCATTTAATGCACCCAAAATTTCTGCATCTGACACCTCTCTACAAAGGTCTTCCCCATCCTCCATTGAGACCAGACTGCCCGAATTAACTATCTCTAAATCAACAGGCTGCCTTCCATCAGCTCTGGTACCTAATAAATCAGTATAGTAAGCCACTATAGCGCTCCTTATTGCCTCCTGATCTATAAGAACTTCCCCAAAAATATCAATAAGTCTGGTGATAGCATTTTTCGATTGTCTTTTTTCACCGAACTATAGAAAAACTTAGTATTAGAATCCCCCTCATTCAACCAATTTGCTCGAGACTTTTGCTTATAGAATTCACACTCCCTCATTAACAGTTCACGAAGATGAATATTAATCGCCTTTTCCTCATCATGTAAACACGATTCATAGGATCATCCATCAGCTGCACTTGAACCCCACTTAACAGAGTTCTAAGCCACTCGTTTAGAAATCTCTGAAAACTCCTTTCAATTCAAACTTTTCATCTTTTGCTTCACACGCTTCAATTTCTCCCATACACTGTGCATAGGATTTCCGGATATTGGAGCATTCCATGCATCAGCTAAGAGTTCATTAAAATCAGGGTGTGACATCCACATATTATAAAAACGGAATGCCTTAGGCTTATGGTGTCTAAAGCTTTCTAGAGAAACCACAAGGGGTGAATGATCCGAAATCCCCTCATTTAAAACTTCATAAAAACACCCTGTATATCTTTCCGTACAAGCCTGGTTCAATAAACATCTATCTAGCTTGCAATAACTCCTATCACCACCCTCTTGCCGATTATTCCAAGTAAACAACAACCCTTGAAATCACATTTCTAACAAATTAGCCGATATCAAGGCATTCTCAAATTCCAAAGCAGCCATATAATCCAGGCCTTGTCGACCTTCTTTCTCCTCCTCTCTCAACACAACATTAAAATCTCCTTGTACTAGCCAAGGGATAGTTATCCCAGCCCCCTCACGAGCTATAAACTCCCAAAGCAACCTTTGATCCTCCACCTCATTGTGCGCATACACAACTGTCCACATAAACTCGTGATCTTCAAACCTGATTCTAGCATGAATCCATTGTGGTTGAACATCTACCACATGAACATCAACACTATCTTCATACACCAGCCAAACTCGACCTAGTCTAGCCACATCCGTATTATGTACTAGCTGCCAACCATTCAAATGCAGACCCTGCCAAACTTGATCCACATTCTGCTGTTGAACTCTCGTTTCCAATATACCACAAGCTTTAAGATGTTGAGAAACAATTAGATGCTTGCACTCTGACTGTTTCGAGGACTCATTCAGTCCCCTTATATTCCATGTAGCTATCTTCATCCTTTCTCAATGGTTCTGAGAACAGACTTAGGCCGTAACCCATTGTCACCATCAGTACGCTGCCTAGTCGGAGCTATCTTTTTAGGAATCAGATCACTTGTATTTCTAGAAGAATCTAGAGTCATAGACCAACCAATCTTCTTCTTATTTTTCCCTCCTTTTGTTTTACGACTACCATACAATTTCCATTCACCTGGAACTTCATTCACCAAAATTGCTTCCTCCTCAACATGTAGCTCATTCACCAGACTTGCTTCCTCCTCAACCTGCAACTCTAGCTTGTCTATCACTACTGCTGATTCTGATTCCAGCATTTCAGGGAGACTCCCTCCTTCCTTTTGAACCTGATCATGTAATGATTGATGCACCTCTAACTCTTGTTGATGAACCGGAAGAGATTCCTCAACTACAATTGGATCAATAGTTAGGGAACTACTTGATGCCACCATTTGTTTTCCCAACCTCTTCAAGAAACGACATCGAGCCACTTCATGGCCCATCAATCTGCAATGCGTACAAATAACAGGTTTCCACTCATATTCAATAACCTGATTGTGAAGACCACCCTTCCCATCATCAATAACCACCTCAGCAGGAAAAACTCCATGAACATCCATTTCAACAAGTATACTAGCATACCCCATCTTTGTCTTATTAATAGTATATTGATCCAACATTAATGGCTTACCACAACTGCTACCTATTATCGCAACGCTTTCCTCTGCCCAAAACTGAGCAGGAAGAGAAGGAAAGTGAACCCAAATCGGTAAATGAGTAATTACCTCCTTCGACAGATCCAATGACGCAGACCACTCTTTGAGCATCACAGGTTTTTTGTTGAACATGACAGGCCCTCCTGCCAGAACCTTGAACTTTCCTTCAGCATCAACAAAATTTACCAAAAATATTCGCCGCTTCAATTGGTGAATCGATAGAAACCCAAATTTTCCCCATCTGCTCTTCATAAAATTAAGCATCATTTGAATTGATGGGCTACCACCAATCACTGAGAGTACAACAGCATTTCGCCACTTCTCCTCTTCACGTGTAACCACAGCTGGATCCAATTTTACAAACCTCTTACCGTCCTTCTCCATCGGATGAACGTACTTTAGCTCGACAACCCCAGATGAAGCTCGATTCCCCCGTAAGACCTCCACATACTGGCGATCTGATTTCCTTTCCCCAGCTAGAATTGGGCCTCTTAACGCAGTTGAATCCGTACTCAAAGATGCTTCTCCTACCGTACTTGATTGTGGTGTGCAAACTTTCCCTTGAATCTCCATTCTTCCTCCAAAACGGAAAGCGGCGTACGTTAGATAGATCTAGCGTATCATGCGCCACGAGAGAAAACGAAGAGAGAGAAACTTCAATAGTTCCAGTAAAATTAGTTTTAATCAATCTCAATTTAACAATTTTAAAGTATCGAAATCAAAATAATTCAATTACAATTATATTTAGGATAATCAGCGTCGACAACTTGGGAAATATACAGTTGAAAACTTGAAATCAAGTGTTGAAGTTTGATGTAGATGAGAGAGGAAAGGAAGCAAGAAGCTTGTTTTGGTGTTTGAGCGGGAGAGAAAGCTTGTCACTTATTTGTTTTGTTTTATAATCTAGAAACCTTGCTCGACTACTTAACACAAAAATTTGATAGTCTGAGATTAATTTTGCTTAGGGTACATTTGTTTTTTTTTTTAAGATTAAGATGTCTGAATCTGAATACACATCTAAATATTAAGATGTGATATCTGAATCTGAATAGAGATTTATTAAGACCGTTTGTTTTTTAAAAATCTAATGTATCTTAATTATATTTTTTTCTTTAAAAAATGACTATATTAAATAATAACACCAAAAAAATAATAATAAAATTCAATTATTGAAATGATCAACATGTAATGCAAGTTATTTTGAGAAGAATTAAAAACACTCCTAATAATATTATTTATAAATAGTTAAAATATTAAATTTTCAATTATTGGTTCTTCTATGCATAAGTTGAAGCGCAACGTCGTTCTTCAAATTTTCTAATAAACTGGACATCTTCAGTTGTCCAATTAGTTCTATGTGCTTCTTCCGGATTTTCTTCTTGTTGTTCTTCGTCGAATATTATTTGAGCAGTGTCAAAATGATTGAATAGATCATCGTTAATACGCTCCTTTCTAATGAAATTATGAACTGCAAAACAAGCAATAACAACATCTCTTTGAACATTAAACTCATACGGAGCCATTTTGTCCAATATTGGGAATCTTGCTTTTAAAACTCCAAAAGCTCGTTCAATAACATTTCTGATTCGTGCATGGGCATGATTAAATTTTTCTTCTTTAGTTGTAGCACGCCTACGATGATAATCTCCTAACCAATATCGAACATTACGATATGGCGTTAGAATTCCTCGAGTACTTGGATAGATAATATTTATCTGAAATTACAAAAAAAAAAAAATAATTAGTCAAAACATAAAGCTAAAATCTAATTTCAATGAGTTTCAATTACATACTTGGAGGAGGGAATGGAAAATAATTATCTGGATTAGATAATATTTCTCTTAGAACTCGTGAATCATGGGCCACTCCTTCCCATCATGCATATACATATGTTAAAATCATGTTGAAGTCACATATTGCCAAAACATTTTGATAACATTTTCCCTTTCCTCTTCCTCTATAAGCAATTTGTTGATCAAGTGGGATAATAGCATGTACTAATGTCCCATCAAAAGCTCCAACTGCTCCCTAAAAAAATAAAGAAACAAAAAAACTTAAAACTCTAATTATAATATTTTGGTAGTTTGTAATTACATTAGATAAATATATATTACCTTAAATATTTTACGTATACTTTTATGACTACCAGGAACATCGGGATTAGGATCAAATGTTGTGGGCATTATCATCTCTTTTGCAAACTCCATCATTGCTTCAAGAACTTCATGAAAATACTTGTGAATAGTATGTGAAGAGTGTTGAAATCTTCTCTTGACAACAACAAAACGTTCATTATGTGCTATGATGGTCAAGAATGTTATGTGTTTACTATCTTTGATCCATTGCTTCTGCTTAAAATGATCGCATAAACGAACAAATGCATCACGAGACATCCGCATCAACTCTATGCATTGTGTATTTGAGCCACGCAATAATTCTAAAGTGTATTTTGCACCAGATAGAGATGATGTATTGTCTTTAATTCTTGGCATTTTATTGGATCGAAATCGATCAACGTACCAATGAATGATTATTAAGAGTGCAAGATGGTCTTCAATGTCCATGTTAAATCTGCTGAAAAATATAGAAAAGTCTCAACATGAAAATCGATGATATAAAATTAAATATCCAAACATGAAAATATCCCAATATAATGTACGATGAGAATGGCAACAAAATATATTAATAAAATTTCATAAACTAATTGGGTGAATCAAATAAATCCCATTTTTTTCCCCCACAACCTTAACCCAATTCTCCATTGTATTAACTTCTTGTATTTTCATCCATGCTTTCCTGTAGCTATCACCTTCACAAATTATACCAATTGTTGCACTGTATAAAGGTTCTTCCCATCCGAGTCCATCCAACTTCTCCATACATTCCTCAACATCAGGAACAATGTTTTTTTAATTATTAACTCCAATGTTGTGCACATCTTGTCATCTATTTCTGATTGAGATGACAATTTTCTTTTTTTCCCAATTTTGATCCTTCAGGCATGGTAGGTTGTGATGGAGAATTGTTAACATCTTCATCATTTTGGCTAGTTTGATTATTTTCTTCTTCCGTAGCATCTATATCTATGAGAGGAGATGAAGATGAGGCACCTGGTCTAGGAATATTACTACTAGGACTCCAACCAAATAATCCAGATGCAGTAGTGCCCTCAAAAAGTGCCTTACAAAGATCCGAAAAAGGCAAAGGTGAACTTTTGAGTATTTTTTCTTTCGGATGACCCTATATCAATAAAGCAAAACATAAAAGATATTAATATAGAACTATAATAATTAATATTACGAAGTAAATTAAAAAATTTAACGTATAACCAACCTGTATGTAGTCATCCCATTCAGCACTTGTCATATTAATGGCGTGAGTTACAAGATCATAAATGTTTCCTGTTTTTTTAGTTAAAGGCAACCATAGTGTATATTTCTCCTTCAGGTAATCATAATGATTTTTCATTTGTTTTTGATTGACCACAAAAGTATGAGTAGTTTCAAGAACTTTTTTGAATTTATTCCATGAATTTGATTTCAAACTACTTCCAAGTCTTCCAATCAAAGCTACTTCTTCAATACATATTTCTAAGAAGGTTTTTATTACCTCCATTTTCTTCCAGCTTACCCTTTGAGTTTCAGTAGATTGTTCCATCTTTGAAATATGTGTGTATATATATACCAAATACCAACAATATAAAATACGAATAATCTCATCGAAGAATTATTCAAAAGACGATTTTGGATTAAAAAATCCTAAATCTCCTTTCATATCCAAAATTAAATATCAAATTTATATATTCCAGTATTTGATAATTGACAACAATATTTCATATACGAATAAAACATGGATTTTACTTTTGACCTGACTTTCACTTTTGATTCAATACTCATCTTTGCTTTTCGATTCGCAAACCAATCATCATACAATAGTTACACGTTCAAGAAAAAAAAAACTAATAATTAATATACAAATAAGAATTTTAAAATCTTACCGAGAATGAAAATTATCGAGAGATTGAAAGCAAGTCTCTGATGTTGTAGAGTCTTGGATCTTGAATCAACCTAGATTACGAAGAAAAGATGTAGTGAAAAACAAAAAAAAGGGTCGTGTGTTGTTAGTACAGCAGGAAGAAAATAAAAAGATATGTTAACTAATTAATGATTGTGTGAAACAACAGTAAGAAGAAAATAAAAAATTATTTTAATTAATTAATTATAATGATTAATTAATATCTGAATTCTATTAAGTTAGAAAAATGTCACTTAATAGATAAGATCCTTTCAGAGATAATAAAGAAATTTTTTAAGTAAAAAACAAACACTTTTAATGAGCCAAAATCTGAATCATTAAAATTAAAAGGTGTATTAAGACCATTAAATTCAAACAAACAGAACCTAAGGCTTCGTTCGTTTCCACGCCAAGCAATTGCTTGGCGTTGCTTTTTGATGCTCTCACCTATAATTGCGTTCGGTTGAAACTTTTTGTACAGGCTTCGAAGCAGATTCATAACTCAAAAGCACCAGGGACTGACAGATTTGGTTCAACTTTTTTTCCAGACACATTGGGAATCAGTGGGTCCTGAAGTCACGACAACGGTACAGAGTATACTAAATGGTGGTGCCGAGATGACAGAATTCAACCATACTCATCTTGTCTTGATTCCCAAGGTAAAATATCCTAATACACCTGCTGATTTTCATCCAATTGGGCTTTGTAATGTTATTTATAAAATGGTGGCGAAGTGTCTAGTTAATCGGCTCAAGATGTGGCTGCCTTCTATAATTTCTCAGAATCAAAGTGGGTTCATAGCTGGGAGATCTATGCTAGATAATATAGCTGTGGCATTTTAGTTAGTGCATTCGATGAATTTGAAGAGAGGGGGAAGAAATTGTTTCATGGCATTTAAGTTAGACATCAGGAAAGCTTAAGACAGATTGGAGTGGGCATTTATAAAGCAATGTTTGACTTGGCTTGGTTTTCTAATGGCTTTCCTAAATTTGCTTATGAGATGTATATCTTCTGTCTTGTATTCTATCTTGGTTAATGGTGTTGAACAAGGGGTCTTTTATCCCTCTCGAGGTTTGCGGCAAGGCTATCCTCTCTCGTCTATTTTATATGTAGTGTGCACAGAAGGGTTAACCAGCTTGATAGAAGACAAAGCAACCATGAATTTGTTACAAGGAGCTAGTGTATCGCGTACACGGATTAGGGTGTCTCATTTGCTTTTCGCGACGACAGTCTTGCTTTTTTGCGTGCTACACAATCTGATTGTCAGGAATTTCTTGATATTTTGGAGACCTATAAACTTGCAGCTAGCCAAGAGGTGAATTTCAACAAATCAAGCATTTTTTCAGTAGAAACGTGCCTGAGTTACGAGAGAGCCTACAACAGTCTTTCAGGATTTCAAAGTGTTTGTCAGAGTTGAACTACTTGGGAATGCTTATTTTAATAGGAAGAAGTAAACGTGCTTCCTTCGAGTACTTGAGAGATAGAACTAAAATCAAGATGGAAGGATGGAAAGGGAAGATGCTTTCAGCAGGTGGGAAGGAGGTTTTGATAAAATCGGTGCTTCGATCGATTCCTACGTATGTCATGAGCCTGTTTCGTTTACTAGCCGGGTTTTACGAGGAACTAGAAATGTACTATGCGAAATTTCTGTGGGGTACTGACAATGGAGCTAGAATGATCCATTGGGTGGCCTGGAGGGGTCGGTCTTTGTGGAACGAAGAAAGCTCATAACCTAGCTTTGCTTGCAAGCTTGGAGGTTAGTGGACAATCCAAAGTCATTGGTGGCCAGAATCTTTAAAACAAAGTATTTTCGTATTACTTCATTCAAGAAGGCAGTATTAGGCTCTAATCTCTTGGCCATATGGAGAGCTTTGATCGAGGTAAGAGAAGTGCTATTGAAAGGAGGGCATTGGCGTGTAGGAGATGGAGTTGAGATAAAAGTTTATAATGATAAATGGGTTTCTAATGTTGAAAGTAGTAGAGTCATGCCTATTTCTGCTTCTTTTGATAAACATCTCCTTGTATCATCCTTGATTAATCAACTTGATTTCTCTTGGAACCAGGAACGTATCATGGCTCTCTTTTCAAATGAACAGGCAGACGCAATTATGGCGACTCCCTTGATCAGTAAGCATGCCAAGGATCAATTTATTTGGCTGGGGAATCAGGAAGGGAAGTATATTGTCTAATTGGGATATCATGTGGCTCGCGATTTATTGATGAGTGTTGACTAAGAAGAATTTGGAGCCGGTGATAAGTTTGTTTGTGTACTGGAATAAGTTATGGTCAGTAAAGCTCCTCCAAATGTTAAGCCATTCTGTTGGAAGTTCTGTAAAGGAATCCTTGCAATGACAGATAACTTATTTTGTCGAGGTATGACTTTTATTCCCACTATCTGTTTGGTGTGTGGCAATTGGGATGAATCGATTTTGCATGCTTTCTATGACTGTTTTTGGTCTCGTCAAGTCTGGTCTCTATTGAATTTGAACCATATTTATGAAGACTCATCTGGCAATGTCTTTAGTTTGCTGAATAATGTATTTGCTAGTCTGAATGAGGAGATCCTTGCCATGTTCATTTTATCAGCATACTGGATATGGTCGAATAGAAATAAGGTGGTGTTTGATTTTGTGTGCGAAAGGCCATCAGTTAGTGTGGTTGGTATTAAGAAGTGGAGAGAAAATTTATTATGGCTAGACCAGTTATCTTTTTAGGGGCCTCCTAATGTACAATCTGCAGAAGAGAAATGGAAGCCACCAGATTTGGGTTAACTAAAGTTGAACTTTGACACATCATTCATTTACGGAGCTGATTCAAACTGTTTCAGTGTCGTGGCTCGTAATAAGAATGGTTGTGTACTAGAGGCAGAATGGGGAAAATTTGGACTGGTAGAAGATGCTTTTCATGCCGAGGCTTGTGCAACAATGAAAGCACTGGATTTTGGCTCAACGATTGGGGTTGCAAAAATTTCAACTTGAAGGTGACTGTTTGAGCTTGATTAGGGAATTGCAAAAATAAGGAGGTGTTTGAAGAGTTGTGGAGTGCTGGTAGACATTATCAAGAAGGAAGCTGCATCTTTTCAATCTTGTTCATTTCACTTTGTTAGGAGAACAGCTAATACAGTAGCAGATAGTATTGCTCATTTGAATTTTCTGTTAGCATCAAAACGTTTTACTGATGTTACATTACCTTCTGCTGTATTTGACTTAGTCCATTTGGACAATCAGTTTTAATAAAGTTCTCTGATTAGCATAAAAAAAAGTTTTGCATTCTGATTTCAGTTCAGAATCTAGTTACTATAGAAAAACGTGACGAATCTTGAACAACTTAAAATTGATCCAACCAGTTTAACGAACTTAAAATTGATGGAAAAATTGGCAGTTATGATTGATGAATGTGTCTCCTCTGGTCATTGGAACCCAGTTGAATGCTCTTGAGGAGGTCCTACAGTTTCTCATCTTTTCTTTGCTGATGATGTAATCCTTTGCTCAAAAGCTACTTCACAGCAAGTATTGACTGTTCAAAACGTATTGTCTGAATTTTGTGATGCATCAGAAATGAAGATTAACCAGATCAAATCTCGCATTATCTCAAACGAATTTGTTCCTCGTAATATTCGTCGCTCAATCGAAAACATACTTGGTCTGCAATTTTCGGATAATTTCGGCAGATACTTGGGCATGTATATTGATGGAGGTCGATGGCAGCAAATTCAATACAATCGCATTCGTGATCAGTTTCAAAGCAAGTTATCAACCTGGAAATCGAAGTTACTGAACCTTGCAGGTCGAGCCACCTTGGTAAAATCTGTTATGAATTCAATTCTAACGTACTATATGCAATCTCTTTGAATACCTGAAAGTGTCTGCTCTAATATTGACCAGATCTCAAAGAAATTCTTGTGGAGTTCAGATGGAGACAAGCGTGGGGTTCATTTAATCCATTGGGATGTGGTTTCTACGCCACGCTCAGTTGGAGGACTTGGTATTCGAAAAACCCGGACGATGAATATTGCTAGGCAAACTTATTTGGAGCATCATGTACAATATTGACAAATCGTGGGTAAAGATTCTTCGAACCAACTATATGGGGATGGGAGATTTATTTCACTACAATTATAATTTTGGTGGTTCTTTAATGTGGACTAGTATTCTAAAGGTCCTCGACAAAATTAAATTGGGTTTCGTGTATAGAGTATTGTCTGATAATTCTGTCTCTCTTTGGTTTGATAACTGGATCGGAGAGGGTCCCCTGATTGATTTTATTGATGAAGTTGACGATGCAGACATAGAACTTATGATATCAGATGTCCTAACGTCTCAAGGGCGTATTGCTCTGAATGATATTACTATCGAAATTCCTGAAGCAGTGTATAACAATTTTCCAATCATTCGAATCCCAAACATTGGTCTGAGATCAGGTGACTTGAGGCGGTTCAACTGAAAGGATCTGTACTGTGAAATCTGGCTTTAATTGGTTGTCTCGAATTGAAAATAATATCATATCTAGCGATTGGAACTGGCTATGGAAATTGCCTTGTCCGGAAAAAATAAAAAATTTGGGCTGCTAAATTTGTCATGACATAATCTGTTCTAACTATCTATTGGCTCATCACGGAATGAATTTAGATCCAATCTGTGGTCGTTGCAAGCTAGAGGAGGAAAGTTCTCTCCACCTTTTACGTGATTGCTTACTGGCTACACATTTATGGCTTCGAGTTTTGGGTGGAACCATTCCAGTTTCTTTTTACCAGGGAGACGCAAAGACTTGGTTTAAAACATGGAGTAGAAATGTAAATACTAATTGCAGTGGCATTCAATTTAACATTCGATTCCTAGCGACAATTTGGATTGTCTGGATTCCTCGCAATAAGGAAGTCATAGGTGGAGAGCGTTTGATTGACTTAATGCAATACAGGATGTATCATGAACTTGTTAATGGTTGTGTCAAATTCTTCTCCTCCACAAATCGTCCAGCAGTTTGCCCAACTCGATTTGTCAGTTGTATCGCTCCTAACGATGATTCAGTTTGTTTTAACGTTTATGGCAGTTCTTTGAGAAATATGGGTCCCTCTGGTGTAGGTGGAGCCTTTCGCTCGTCTTCTGGTTTATGGCTTCATGGATTATCAGGATTCATTGGTGCTCAAACTAATCTTATGAGCGAATTGTTAGCTCTTTTCCATGGTCTGAGGTTAGCTTGGGATTTAAATTAGGATTCATTGGTACACTTGACTGTGTACACAGATTCAAAAGATGCTCTCCACGTTTTGAAGCTTCAGGTTTGGCAATGTCACTTATGTGCTACAGTAGTTTATGACATCAAATCGCTTCTCAATCGTGATTGGCAAGTATCATTGCAACATACTCTCCGCAAAGGGAATCAGCTTGCTGATTTAATGGCTAAGAAGGGTAGTTCAAACCGATCGAAATTCACATATTGGGAGCCTCCACCGATAGGCTTGGTCCATCATAATAGCCGATATGGCTGGTGTTAGCTTTATGAAGAGTTAATCCTCTTCTATTTTTTTTTATCCTAACTATGCTGATGTATCAAAAAAATTGATACAACCAATTTTCAGAACTAATAGAGGCCTTAATCTAGAAGCCCATCACAATCCATCTGAAGGGGCCCATTATGGTTTAAGTTACTTAGGATGTCCCAAAATTAGAATTTCCCCGTGATAAACCCTAAAATCAGCAGTTTGAATTTTGCAATTCCGTTGAGCAAAGGAGCCTCCTTTACTTACAGCTCTTGCTTGATTGATTGGTCTCCCAAGTAATATTCCTCAAGGTTCGTCTTTTTGCTTGTAATCTTTTTTTCTTTTTCTAAATTACAATGATTTGGGATTATTTGTTTATGTGAGCTTGATTTCGTGTTTCGGCCTGTGTTTGTAATGATTGAAAGTTTAGAATGATATCGTAGTGTATAAAATGGGAATGCAACTGTTTAGATCGTTTAAATATATGGTCCCTTTTGGGCCATGAATCGTGACTTATTAATTGTACCATGCTGCAGCTTGGAGAAGAAAGAAAAATGTTGCAAAACGAGAAAATCTCGACTCATAGCAAGTCTACTGGTCTGCCTCGAAAACGTTTCTACAGAGCTAGAGCACATAGCAATCCATTAAGTGATGCACACTTCCCCGTGCCAATCTCTCCTTCACATTTTGAGCTCTCCAGTTATTACCCGCAAATCTTTCTGTCACCTGGTCACGCTGATGGCAAGAAAAAGATTCAGTTTGCAGATATTGGGTGTGGCTTTGGAGGGCTTTTAATCGGTCTTTCGACAATTTTCCCCGAGACGCTGATGATCGGTATGGAAATCAGAGACAAAGTGACAGAGTATGTCAAGGAAAGGATCATAGCTTTACGAGCAACCAATAACAATGGCGATTATCAGAATATATCGGTAGTTCGTACGAATTCGATGAAGTACATTCCAAATTATTTTGAGAAAGGTCAGCTTACGAAGATGTTTTTCTTGTTTCCTGATCCTCGTTTCAAAGAAAAGAACCATCGGAGAAGGGTTATTAGTCCACACTTGCTAGATGAGTATGCTTATGTTCTTGGTGTTGGCGGGATTATATATACCATCACCGATGTGGAAGAACTTGGAGAATGGATGAAGAATTGTTTAGAGGATCATCCAATGTTTGAAGCTCTGACCAAGGAAGAGCTTCAAGTGGACCCTGCTGTCAAGCTTCTAACTAGTGCTACTGAGGAAGGACAGAAGGTTGCAAGAAATGGGGGGCAAACTTTCCAAGCTGTTTACAGACGCATTGCACTATCTTTGTGATAGGCATTTGGTTAGGCTGATAAATATTTGTCAAACCAATTGATTGATGGTTTTGTAATACAGATTGTTTCTATGAGAAATTGCAAGGATACTTTTTTTCTTTTTAAAGGTTTGTTTTTTGGCTTTGACTTTCCCATATCAATAGCCAATACCATGGTGGTGCACATTCTTGAATATGTTGTACATTCTTGAGTATGTGAATGCTTAACAAAGAAACATGACATGAGGTCTTCCCCATACTACTATGTACCGTCTTTTTTTGATGATAGTACTATGTACTGTCTTGATGACCATGATTGGTAATGCAGTAATGTGACATACCACTAAGTGAACATGCAAAATACAGGAGGACCTGAGGATTATGAATTTACAATGTAAGCAGAGAACCAAAACTAAGATCCTTCCGTAATTACACTACGAGGAAATTGAAACTATCTAACTAGAATATAGGATACAACTAGCTTAATGTAATCTATACTCCCAGGAAAGTTTCTTTTTACTTTTGGCAGTCTTCTTAGTTGAGGCAACCAGTAGAAACATACTCCCCTTCAGGATGAAAGAATTTGCATTAGCTTTTATGCAGTGCTGAATATTTGCTACATGTAATTTTTAATCTTAAACCTGATGCCATTCTGCTACCTGCTTAGGGATGCTGAAATATCGATCTTCTCGGGGGTCATTTCCAACTCCTAAAGGCAAACAAAGGGAAAAAAATGTGTTAATTGGTCTTGATTGATGTTATACAACCATTATTGGGGTTTCAAATAACCAGAAAAATTGTCCTACCAGCTCCATAGGTCAGTTTCCGTAATTGGAACAAGGATCATAATCCAGAAGGCATGTTTTGAACCATTCGGCCCCCATTCGCCAGTCGAGCCCCATATCTCTAACAAGAAAGGACTATCTACAGAACACCATATATACACACTAAGATATTGAATAATATCTCCCTGCAATTCGGTTACTTCTTTCTAAAGTAACATGAAGTAAGGGTAAGATCTTACTAGGCGTCCTCTATTTGACATGAACCCAGTCATTGTGAGTTCCTTCATATTGGCATCTATGAGGGGATACCTACACTTTTCCGCAATTTACACAAAACTGAGAAAGGATTACTACTACACAAAGGCACACTTATGTAGAATGATGTTAATATACTGTTTTACCCAGTGAAACCATCTCTCCATGACTCGAACAGTTTCTTGTCCTGATTCCATTTATGCTCTATGTTTCAGGGGCCACCTAGGAAAGAAAATCAAGGCAATCCCGATAAACGTCAGGCTTTATCAATGCAATTTGAGAAATAAAATAGCAAAGGCTATACCTTAATCATCACCTGAATGGAAAATAGAGTTTCCATATTTAACAGATAGAAACCTGAAGTAATCCCTCCATATCAGTTCAAACAGCACCCTGTAGGCATCAAACCATTGCTTTATTATAAATGTGTAAAGCGTATTGTGCTAGTGAAAGAGGATGGATAAAAGAAATACCAGTATGTTGAATCATTTGCAAGCCTTTCCCTTTCATATCTCATTACCTGAATCAAGGAATTATAACCATGTTAGTCTGCTTGTTTACCAAGATTGTGTTAATTATGCATCATATGGCTTGTATCAGACTTTAAGACCTCTTCATAAATGTAACGAGGAGAAATGTATCCAGAGGCAAGCCAAGGAGAGAATTTTGTGGAGTAATCAGGTCCTAACATCCCATTCCTTGTTTCTTTATACACCCTCAATAAATCCTACACATGCATACAAAAAAGAATCAAAATATTGATGAAAATCGATGGGCCAAAAGATTTAGTGTTTCTTATCTTCTGCAGCATTTTGGTGTATACAAAAAATTTAAGAGAGTTTTAGGTACAGAGATTAGTGTTTGCATACCTTCTTCCAGAAGTACTCGTTTACTCTGCTCAGTGCCGCACTTTCTCCTCCCAAGAACTTCATGCCTTTACTAATCTGTAAGTTGAAATCTCGGTCTGTTAATTTCTCTCAAACTTTGGTGGCACATAGCATAATAGAAAAATGAATAATGAACATGCCTCTTGAGGTTCGAGTCCAAGCTGATCAATAGAAGGAAGGGATCCCCAATCATCAACATTTGGTGCTGGACCTAATGATGCAGGAAGTTTTATACAGCCTCGAACTTCGCACTTGGCTTCAACTGACTGAAATATTAAGTAAAAACGTTTACATACTCCCTCTTGTTTGACAATTTTAAGGGAAACTCAAGTTTAGCAGAAATATATATACCTTACGGAATTGAGTGTAGATATCCGGCAAACTGCTTGTATCGTATGGGACGTTGTCTTTGTGGTACATAGTTGTACCCCAGATAAGTTGCAACTTTGAAGAAGAAGACGGAGAGGGTAAATTCACTTGCCTTAGGCCTTTGCTTACTGATTTTTCTACATTCACTTCTTCGCTGCAGGTTTCTTTCTGTGCATAGACCTGACAAACTAAAAGGTGTCAATTCAACAACCACATTGCTTTAACTAATTAAAGATATGCATAGCAAAAGCAATATACAGAGTTTACAATATTTAAAAAAGTAAATGGAGACTTAACAGTGTGAGCTTGAAATGATTTTGCAAGAGAAAGAAGAATATCCTCTGGCTTTCCTTTTTTAATGAGCAAGTTAAGACCTTTCTTCATCAGATTCTTCTTCAAGTCAGCCAAGCATTCGATAAGAAATTGAGTTCTCAGGGCTGTCAAATTAGGGTGAAAAAACGTTACACCAGCAGAAACTAATTTGACAACTACCTCCTTCGCAATTCATTTTCATCTATGTTGCGAATTTACATTGATGGGTTATTTCTCTCAATTCTCAACTATTCATAAAGTTGAAGTCTAGAACTACTTTTCAAGGGATCTTCTTTAATCTCTAGCTCAATGATAATACTTGTCTAACATGCATGCTCCAAATTAAAATCAAATATTACCTCCAGTTTTGGGGAAACCAAAGTGATAACTAGTCTGGAAAAGTCGAGGATCAACGCAATAAACAGGCAAAATAAATTCAGATGAAAGCCAGGCGTTCACCAAAGCTTCATTATCCAACACTCTCAAGTCATTCCTGAACCAAACAATGGCAGTGCCTTTCGCATTCCTCTTCATCGATTTTGCTGTGTATCTTTCAAAC
Source organism: Rutidosis leptorrhynchoides (assembly GCF_046630445.1). Taxonomy (NCBI): domain Eukaryota; kingdom Viridiplantae; phylum Streptophyta; class Magnoliopsida; order Asterales; family Asteraceae; genus Rutidosis; species Rutidosis leptorrhynchoides. The sequence goes on along the minus strand of NW_027266858.1, from coordinate 21,123 downwards.
GTTTGATCAACAATGATGTCCATTTCCACAGAGCTCAATCCTCAATCCTGGAACAGCCTGGCAAATTGTTGTAGAAGAAGATGACGATGAAACCCATTTGGGGATTGAGGTAGAGTTCATTCTCTGAGATAAAATCAATAGCTTTTTTTGAAATGGGCAGGGTTTTGGCGGGTGAAGAAGATTCTTCAGGGAAAGAGACGAGATTGTCGAGGAACAGAGATAGAAAATGGCCATTTACCTTATTGACTTTGGTTTTGACGTTGTGAGAGGGCGAGACGTTTTAGGCAGATGCGAAGTTGACACATGGCTTGAGATTAATCTCAGGTGACATGGCAGAATTTTAGCCAGTGAGAGAGGATTAAAAAGTGACATGTACTAACCGACACCATATGCTTTCTTTCTTTCCTCCTTGAAATCGATACCATACATTTTACACAGACACGTAAGGTCAACACATATACCTAGATTTTAAAAAAAAAAAAAAAAAAAGGGCAAACTCCAGTGCGCTAAGTACGCAGCCTTCCCCTTACAATTGCACAGAGGCTGTTTCCGTGACTCGAACCCGTGACCTCTAGACCACAAAGACGCAACCTTAACCGATTGCACCAAGACTCACCCTCACCTGGATTTAACAAATGGCAAGGAAAAAAAATATATTAACATGTCAATAGGACAACCTCTGAAACTAACAACATGAAGACTGATACTAAGCTAAATTGTTCAAACACGATTTCGTCAACGATGTCGTTCATCTTTGAAACTTTACTCAGTATCATAGAATACTTAGTAATGGTAATTTTGTCCCTTGAGAATAGTCCATGACCTGAAAATGAAACAGCCAGGCACTCGTTAGTTATTGTGTTTTGTTTGACAAAACAATCCTCAAGTTCAAGTCATCAAACATTCTACTTTAAGCTGCATGATTCTGAGTAGTAAGACAAAAACGGAATCCTTCTCCACCATGCTTAAACTTGTAATAAAATGCACAGTAGAAAACTCGGAACTCCTTAGGGGGAAACAGATTCTATAAGTGTAAGGAAACCAGGTCCTGTATATTTGCACCTGTGGTTTAACAAATTCTTACCTACAACGTTGTTCCATGAGCACAAGCAATGATATTTGATGATTTAAAACCATTGAAGACAACTTAATGGATAAGTTACGACGCTTTCAAACTTGTTGTCCATGTCCATAGGTTCCGCCAACGCAAAACAAGAGCCTTGAAGCTCCCTACAATCCCAAATTGAAACACTCCTCATAAGGAAAGAACTTAGAGCTTCATAAAATATACAAATTTATTAAATTCACATACTGAATTCCCAGCATCCCCAACTAATTCAGCCATCTTCTCTGGAAAGATGTCTTGTCTATTCTCATCCAGCATCACGACCTACAAGAAATGAAATCAAAGATTTTCAATTTAAACTGCAGAGAAGCAAATAAGACAAGTTGGAAACTACAACGATTTCCTGATGGATTCAAGCAATTACCCAATCGTCAGACCTGATAATATTCATCACAGCGACATCTTCATCGTCCAACTGAGCTTTCCAATCACTAAAAGTTTAAACTTCAATCACTAAACTCAGAATTACTTGAAATTCTACATTTAAACAGATGAACAGTTTGTAATTGTACCGTGCGTTTTTGGGGTTGGATTTAATTTGAACATCGTCAAGGGCGCAGTAAGGTTTGATCTTCTGAATGTATTCATCTACAATTAATTGGACACCAGGCGACCTCTTTTTCCCTACAGTTACCAATCGTACAGGCAATGCCCTCTGCACAATCCCAAAAAAGGAAATTTAAAATCCAGAATTCGATTATATCTTCATATGAGCTCATGTTTAATTTAATCTAACTTCGAAAAAGAAGAGATGTTTTACCACTGATTGACCCGCGTATACGCATCCTCTACCTAAATAGTATCAAGATTCAAGACACACGATTAGATCTACGCCCAATTTGAGTAGTTGAGATTTCATGCAATAATGAAATGATTACAAACCTGATGAAGAAGAAGAAGAAAGAGTAGACGAAGAAGCAGTCGCTTGAAGAATGGCGGCAATTGCCATGGCAATTGATAATCGTCTTTTAAAAAAAATAAAAATCATTATTATCATGCTTTTATCCCATGGTGGCTAAAACGATGCCGTTTATGTTAAAAGCGAGTTCAATGTACGTGCGCCACTTGTCAACCCAAAATCCAGAAACTAGAACCTTCTTCTTCCACAACAGATCTCTGGAAACTTCTTATATCTCTCCAATCCATCCATATATATTTATAAGAGATCCAACAATTGGAAAACAAAGAGTGAAAATTGTTACGTGAAAAAGCTCGAGGTGATTGGTGGTGGTCGGAGACGGAGATGTCGGCGTACGACGGCGTAGTTGTCGAGAAGCTGAAGCTAAAGGGCAAACCACTGATCGTAAAATCAGCCGGCGTCACGAAAAAGAAAAGAAAACTCAAGAACAACAGGAGACTCGACATTTACATAACAGGTTGGTTTATTACCGTTCGATGTCGTTTTTTTCCTCGGCGAATAATGATTTTAATTGCAAGACATGAAATTGATGTTTGGGTATATACTTCGTAATTCGTAGGATTATTGGATCCGACTCTGAGCTCATAATCAAACAGCTGATGTGAAATCTAAAATTGATTGTAAAATTCAAAGGCCTAATTCCCACATTACCTGACCTGAATTGTTTTTTGTACTTTTAATTTGAATTATGACAGTAATTTCTTGGCAGGAGTTCAGTCAAAGTCCTATTCAGAGGAGGAGAGTGGCAATAACGAAGAAGTAGAATCAAAGAATGAGTATCTAACGCCAGCAGAAAGGAAGTTTATGCAACAGAGAGAGAAGATTGAGCAGAAGTTACTGGCAAAGATGGCCAAAAAATCTCACCGCGATCGGATTCATGAGTTTAATCAGTATCTGGCAAATCTTAGCGAGCACCACGACATCCCCAAAGTCGGGCCCGGCTAAAATGCTAATTTGTATTTGTACTCTCATCAATCTTCACAATTATTGCCTTTGATTGATTTGCATTCATCCAAAAAAAAGTGTCGTTTCTTTTCTGAACCAAGGTATTATGAATGAACCACCTTTACGGTTCGATTGAAAACAATTACTAAATGCTTTTGGAAGAAATTCAATTGAAACAAAATTGATATGAGGAATCAATCAAGTTAATTCGACATTTTGTGACAGTTATTATTCAAATACAGTATACATTTTGTGACATTTCAGCATAGTCGGTCGAATTTTTTAAATCGAATTCCGCCGATTCTGAAACCATAATTATTAACCCGAGTGGGTCACACACACACCTTTCAAGCACATTATACTACTACTACTTATTTTAAAAATAGAAGCGAACCGAATCGATTTTTGTATACACGGGTTGCGCTCGCGAACGTCCACATTTTGGCGGGAAAATTGTAGAAATTGCAAACATGAACCCTAAAATAATAATTGCCCATAGACATTAGTGACTGACTAGTGACACTCCCAGAAATCTCTTTGGTTCTCTTCTCTCTGGATAGAAATGGAAGGCAGCGAAAGCGAAGCTATATTCAATTCCCTCAACATAAACCCACAACAATTCATCAACGAAGCTCTCAACAGCGTCGATGATTTAATTGATGACGCTTTTGAATTCTACACTAAGTAATTTAAACAAAGAAAAAGTCCTCTTATCCTTTCGTTTCCTTTATAGTTTATTTACTGTTCTTTCATCAAATTTTGTTACATGTTCGATGCAGGCAAGCATCCATCCATTTGAAAACGGACGGCACCAATCGCTCGCAAGATCTAACCAAGGTTAGGATAAATTACTTTTCAATTTTTTCATGTAACGAATGGGTAAGGACAAATTAGATGAAAGGCAACATGAACTGAACAATTGGGCAAGCTCAAATGTTAGATTACTGGTGGTATTAGCTGTAGAACATAGTAAAGTTGTCGGATGATAGAATTAAGTTTTTCTGTTTATAATTTGAACGGTGCAAATTATGATGATCAGGGTGTAAATTACATTCGAAATATGGTTCAATCGGCTTTGGATAAGAGGCTGGGACTGTGGGAGAAATACTGTCTTCAGCACTGTTTTGCGGTTCCAGAAGGCTTCTCTTTACCCAGGAATGTATGTCTCTCTATTAATAAGCTGTTAACCTCATTTGAGTCAAATTTTTTTCACAAAGCCATGTGTTGTAATTAACAACTCTTGAAAAATTGCTCTATAGGATGGTTCACGTGGTGATGATTCAGTAAGCCAAGATTTACTTACGGATCCAGATCAAGATGCACAGTTAGCTTCCTTAAGGGAGAAGCTTAATGCAGTAAGTTTCAATCTGCACAATTTTAAAGATTCTTGTGCAATCGCGGACATTCCTATAGTTATAGAATTACAGTATACTTATAGGGGAAATTTGCTGTGCAGGTTGGGAAGGAATCTGTTCAACTGAATAGAGAGCTCCAAACATTAAAGAGAGAGACTGCTTCAAGTGGTCGGTCTGCTGAACTTCTCAAAGAGGCATTACAACCATATGAAGACAACTCGGTAAATTACATGTTCCAAGGTATGTGTGTATAGTATACCACCAAGTTCTTCTTTCTGTTTGTTCTTTTCTTTCAAAAGAATTTTGTTATATGGATAAGGTTTAGGATCGTCTCAATTCTCTGCACCGTAAGTTTCTGTTTATTTTCTATACAGCGTGTTGTTATACTCTGCATATATATGTAAAAGGCACTTGGTAATTTACCAGCATGGACAGTAATTTAAGATCTTAGACTGTTTGATTGATCCCAAATCTCAGTGAACTGATAATTTTAAGAAGATATACTCCCTAGCTTTTGTATATCAAGAGCTCAACGCTTTAGCCAGCTGGTCATCTTATTGTGAAGAGGAGCTTAACACTTTGATAAACCTGAAATCTTCAGTGTTATGTTTTGAAAACAGCAGCAGAAAATTCTGTTTGTGAGTTTGTGACCATGGTCTTAACATTTTTGACATGCAGAGGTGGAAAAGACTGTATCTGATATGCGTACAAAGATGAATCAGCTGCACAAAAAAATGATGAAAGATATCGACCGTGATAGAACAGAGAAGATGTTTAACCCAAGCGAGGAGTTGATTGGAATGAAGCGTGGAAATGGTAAGAAATACAATGTTCATATAGTAATATAATATCTGTTTCTACTGTTACTGGGAGTTTTTATATATTTGTCTCGGTTTTGCAGGTCTGGCAAATGTTGAGTTGGAAGATCTTCAAAAATTTATAGCTGAGTTGAAGAATGCATGAGCAATTGAGCATAATATCTTTTCGCTAGTCCTTAAAAGGATCCCTAGTTTTATCATGTTGGTTTACAGTGGATAGTATTCCTCGGAACTCAAGATGGCTCTCTAGTCTCTGCTTCCATTGATAGACACTTCAATGTATGATACTCTTAAAACTAAATTGAACAAGACTGGCTTTTCTCTGCATCTTCCCTTAGCTCTTTCGTCCCATAACGATATTCATTGTACTATCTGGGAGTATTATAAATATGAATGCAATGTAGTGTAGTGTGTTATGATTTGTAATTTTTTCTTTTTAATGAACAAGACTGGCTTTTCTCTGCATCTCATTTTTTTTAGTTCTTCTAATAAATATATATATTCATTAATTACATATATTTTATTTTGAATGTATAAAGAAAAGTTAAAAAAATATATATTACTATCTCCGTTTTAAAATAATTACATGTAAAAATTTGTATTTATTTTGAGACGGAGGAAGTAGTAGATAGAGAGAATATTTTACCATCAGTTTACCTGTGCGAAATCATCATCATCCTATTTCATATTATTAGAGGATCGCATTGTAAGTCTCGATTCATGCCACGTCATTGACACCAAAGCAGTGAGAAAAAAACATTGAGACTTATATATAATTAAGACAATTCATTTCATTGTCACAAATTTTATAATTCAAACTTTTAAAAAAAATATATAAATATATCTAATATAATTAATGATATATAAAATAATATAATATAGCTATATATATTGAAGTTATATATAAAACACTGATCAATAATTAAAATTTAACACACATTGAAAGAAACTTATTTAAGAGATCCAAACAAAATTATACATAAAATACACTATTTTTAAGTATTAATCGATTTATATAACTGTGTGTGATGTTAATTAATCTAGGACTAAGAAAAAATATTTTTTTATTATACGTCAATACTGTAACATGTTTTGTAATAAATAAAGTTAATTAGTTTTATTAGGAAAAGTGTGTATTGGGTAATGTATTTTTTATTAATAAAATTCTGACATTAAAAGATTTTGATTAGTTAAAAGTCTTTTTGGTCTATCCCTGCTTGGAGGACTATCGGAGAAAATTTTGGGAATTTATGTGCCACATGAGAGTTTTAAAAATTGGGACTTATAGAAAAAATACTCTTATGTATTAATAAGTGAGTGGATCACGTCTGTTAGACGAAAAATTCGTATCTATAATATTAATAATTTAAATATATCATATAAAAAATTATATATCAATAATAATTTTTTTATTAAACATTATTAAATTTATGTCAAATATTATATAAAATATAATTATTTTAATTTTATATCAATTATAATTATTTTGATTTTATTTTAAAATCTACAAGAATTAAAATTTTATTTTATTTTCAAAAATAGTAAATATAACAAAACGCAAAATTTACATATTAAAATTTGATTTCATAATAAAATTATAATTGTATCTAATTAATTTCGTTGTTTCTATTGTTCGAAAAATAAGATATCCCCATTTTAGTTAAATAAAATATAAGAATAAAAAAAATATAATGAATTTTTATTAAGAATAATAGTTCGATGAAAAAAATTAGAAAAAAGTATATATTATATTTTGATTAGAAATAATAATTTTAATAATATGTCCGTTTGAATAGAAAAAAGAAGATATATCTTTTTTAATTAGAAATACGGAAAAAGAATGAAATGAATTTTAGTTAGGAAAAATATTAATTTTTTAAAAAATAAGATATATCCATTTTAATTAAAAATAAATAAAGTAATATAACGGATTTTATTAGGAATAATAGTTTGATGAAAAAAATTAGAAAAAATAATATATATTATAATTTGTTTAAGAATAATTTTTTTAATAATACGTTCATTTGAAGAGGAAAAAGAAGATATGTCCGTTTTAATTAGGAATAAAAAAAAATATAATGAATTTTAATTAGAAAAAATTGTTTAATAAAAAAATTAAAAATATATATATTAAGAAAAAATAATTGGTATAATTTTATTAAAAAAATTGTTTATTAAGATTTTTTTTTAATAATAGATAGAAAATTGATTAGGAATAAAATTATTATATTAGAATTAAAATAAAATAATTGATAGAATTTTATTAGGAATCATTATGTTATTATCGTATTTTGATTTTTTAATTGAAATAGGAAAAAATTAATATTATTGGCTTAAAATTATAAATTAAAACTTAATTAAATTCAAAATTTAAAATATATTTGTTAAATTATTATTCGTTAATGAAAGGACATGTGTCGAATATCGATTTGACAATAATATTTTAAATTAAATAAAGTCCTTTTACAAAGACCAGATAGAAAGAATGCCACTCATAAAAAAAAGATACTACGTAGATAGTAACAACTGAAAACTAATCACAATGAGAAACAAAATCCCACAGTTAAACATCAAATCTTAAATCGAAATCAATTCTCTCCCCCCAAATCTAATCTCTCCACTAACCTAAATACAATGGTAAACACCCAACCATAAAATCCCAACGCAAATCGATTCTCTCCCCCAAATCCAAACCTTCGTTGGATTGTTGGTTTTTATTGGGTTATTGCTGGTGGCCAGAGTCTGACCGACACGAAGTGCGTCTCATTACTGGTTCGTTTGATCACACGTTCTTTCATACTTGATTAACTTTCCGGGCTTGTTGTTTAGTTGTTACCTTGCTTATATGTATGTGTAATGTGTCTTCATTGCAAGCTGTATCACATTTCTTGCTTTCGATGTGATTTTTGTTTTTAATTTGCATTGCCGTTCCAGGGCTTATTGGTATTGTTGCGTGTTGCTGTCTTCCTTGTATATAAGAGCTACTATATTATATGCTCTGACTGATCGGGTAATTCACCTGAACTTGTTTCTGTCCATATATTCTTCAACCCAATCATGTCTGATTTTGCACATAATGACGGTTTTTAGTTCTTTTGGGATTTAATAAGCTTTGTTAGTTCGATTGAAGCTGACATTTTGATCATATGGTTTCAATTGATTTTCCAGTGTTTATGAATCTGCTATTTTTTTGGGAATTCTTTTTCCTCTGGGTGTATGCCTTTGACATGATGAAACTGAAATGCTGTAGCATCTAGGTCAATGTATGGAAATGAATGTCACTTTTAAGATGGCCAATTGGTCGATCTGTGAATCCCTCAATAAACAGAGCTTTTGTTGTAATTCCATTACTTCCATCGTTAGTTGTAGCAAGTATTGCTTGGTTAAGTTTAGAGTTTAAACTATAATGTTTAATTCCATCATTAGACTTGGCTATATTTGCATATGCTTGGTTAAGTTTGGTGACAAGTTTAGGTAGAGTGGGTTAGCAAAGGGTTTTATTTTTTATTTTTTATGCTGATTAATTTTGATTGACGCTGCCATATAATTGAGTCTTCTGAACCTATTTTTTATTGGTTTAATTGTTCTTCTCTGTGATTAGGAATAATAGTATGAATTAAGGGCTGTTCAATCTACCAAATGTTGAATGAATTGGATATATTGTCTGTATGCAAAAAGTGACTGCTCAAATTTGTATAGGCAGGAAATGCTGAGAGTGTTTTACTTAATGGTGAACAAGGAATTGAGGGAGAGAAAAGGTCTGACAAAATAAAAGTGGTGGAATCAAATTCGTACTTTTCTACTTTCAGCCTAAAATAAAAGTGGAACTTCATGGAGTCAAAATCATATTTCTTTACTTTCATCAGCTATACTTCTCAGCTTCTCATTTTCATATATCTGGTAAGTATCTGATTTATGCTGCGTATAATTTGAATTGGATTGGATTGCATTGTATATTTCTTAGGGAATAGCTGAACTTAATTTTCATCAAATTTATCTAAAAACGGTTCTATTAATAAATATTCACAGAATGTTGTGTTTTTCACCTACAGGTTATGTTTCTTGTTGCCAATGTCAATGCTGATTTATCTGATACAAGAACATTGTAAGACAGTTTATTGTTTTTCATTTTCATTTTGAAGAATTCCGTTGAATTTATCTCTAATTTGCTTTCATTGTTTTTCTTTTTCAGTCATAGAGGGCTCAAATACCGGCCTCTGCATGATGGAAAGGTTTTGGTCTTAATCAGTCTATAGTTTTTGTTTAATTTGATGGTGTGTATACTTATATGGTCAAGTATGATTCATTGTCATATGCTAGGCTTTGTTGGCCCTTTATGATAGAAAGATTCCAATCTTGCTCTTTGCATTAAAATTTCCTCAAATTTAAGTTAACATACCATATGATTGTGCTGAAGGTTTTACTAACTGTCATTTTCAAAATCACTGAATGTTCTTATATCAGGAACATGGGACATTTTTTGGTGCCGATGTCAGCCATACTCCGTTCGAGAAGGTACTAACTATAAGATACATTGCACAGAACAATTCTAGGGACCAATTTCAAGGATGCTAATCGATATATATGCTTTATGCAGGATATTAACATTATTACGACTTACAGTGATACTTCTGGTGCTGTTAGAGTAGGGAAGGTGAAAATGAGCTCTCTTTCTTCTTCATGGGTACTGGAAAATCCTAGCATAGGATCCCCTCACAAGCCAAATAGCCAGCAGGTATTAGTTCAAGTTCTTTTTCCATATTTATCCAAAAGATAATTGATATCCACAGAAGGCCGACAAGAAACAAGCTTGATCTTTTCCATACTTTCAGGTTCAAGAAGATTCAGTTTCACAATCTGGTGAACATAGTATGGTTGATCATCAGTCAGGAGAAAGTGGAATCCTGCATGCTAATAAGACGATGAGCCCTAATAAGACGATGAGCCCTGTGAAGCTCCAGCGCATGGTGAAATGTTCAATTCTTTCATTATGTTACTTGAATACATTTTCTTTGGTAGCTTTAGAATTGTGAAAATTCCTTGGTTTCCCAGATGATGCGAGAAAAACGGAAAGAATTGCGAACTGCAGAGCTAATTCGACAAGACAATATAACTGACAGGAATGTGCAATTAGAATCAATCAAACGAACAGCAAGCCTGGACGCTCCTCTCAAGGGAAAGTATAGTATATGGAGGAGAGATTTTGAACCACCTAATTCTGATTCGACTCTGAAACTTATTCGAGACCAGATTATTATGGCCAAAGCATATGCAAATATAGCCAAGTCTAACAATGAAAATAAGCTTTACAACTCTCTCATGAAAAATTCGAGACAAAATCTACGTGCAATTGGAGAAGCAAGTTCTGATGCTGAACTCCACCCTAGGTATTGCCACTTTTTCGACTAAAAATTTTAAGTCATGTTATTTTTTTTTCTCTTTTAATCATTGTTCCTTTTCAGTGCACTTGAGCAAGCAAAAGCCATGGGGCATGTTCTCTCCATAGCAAAAGACAATTTGTATGACTGCCAAACCATGTCAAGAAAAATCCGAGCCTGGCTTCTTTCATCTGAGGACTCTGTGAGTGCACTGAAGAAGAAGAGTGCTTTCTTGGTTCAGCTGGCTGCAAAAACCGTTCCAAAACCGTTGCACTGTCTACCATTGCAGCTTGCAACAGACTACTTTGCCAAAGGTTATCAAAACAAAGAGTTTAGCAACAAACAAAATATTGAAGATCCTTCTCTCTACCATTATGCCATCTTTTCAGATAATGTATTGGCGACATCTGTAGTGGTCAATTCCACCGTGTCCCATGCAAAGGAGCCCGAGAAACATGTTTTCCATATAGTGACAGATAAACTGAATTTTGCTCCAATGAAAATGTGGTTTCTTGTAAACGGTCCCCAAAATGCTACCATTCAAGTGGAAAAGATTGATGATTTTAAGTGGTTGAATTCCTCTTACTGTTCTGTTCTACGTCAACTTGAATCTGCCAGACTTAAAGAATATTATTTCAAAGCAAACCAATTCTCCTCCCTCTCTGCTGGGTCTGACAATCTCAAGTACAGGAACCCTAAGTACTTGTCTATGCTGAATCATCTTCGATTCTACCTTCCAGAAGTTTATCCAAAGCTGAAGAAGATTCTATTTTTGGATGATGATATTGTAGTTCAGAAGGATTTGACTCCACTTTGGTCAGTTGATTTGCATGGGATGGTCAATGGTGCTGTGGAAACTTGTAAAGAGAGCTTTCACAGGTTTGATAAGTATCTCAATTTCTCCAACCCAAAGATATCAGATAATTTTGATCCAAATGCTTGTGGATGGGCGTACGGCATGAATATGTTTGACTTGATGGAATGGAGGAAGCGAAACATAACCGGCATTTATCATCGTTGGCAAGATATGGTAATACTTATTTATCTCCATTTTTCACCTTCTCTATTACTACCTCTGTCTCAAAGTATATGTAAAATAAAAAATTGACATATATTTTGGGACAGAGTGATATAAACAGACATTGCATTCTACTTTGTTCGTCTTTTGAAAAAGTGAAATGGATATTTTGACACCTTATTGGAAGATTTTATTGCAGAATGAAGATAGGACTCTATGGAAACTTGGCTCATTGCCACCTGGGCTGATCACTTTTTACAACTTGACGTATCCACTGGATCGAGGTTGGCACGTGTTGGGACTTGGCTATGATCCAGCCCTTAACCGAACTGAGATAGAGAACGCAGCTGTCATTCACTATAATGGTAACTACAAGCCATGGTTGGATTTGGCAATTGTGAAATACAAATCTTACTGGTCTAGATATGTAATGTTTGATAACCCTTATCTTCAACGTTGCAACTTAGCTGAATAAATAACCCTTTTTTTACCCTTGCTCACACGGGTAAAAGGTTTTCACTTTTCATAGATATACAAATTATTTAGATAGCAATTTTTTATCCTATTTTGCACCGGACAGTGTAAGAACATTGCAAGACCAGTCTATTGATTTATAAGAGAACTAGGAACATCACCTTCTTCCCATTTTTTAATGTCTGTTGAAGTGCAAAATTCTTTACCGAGCATGTTCAAGTAAAGTCATGATATGTCGCGTGTTTGATGAAATGCATGACAGAGAAGGCGCCTCTTGATTTTTTTGTCTGTTTCAGGATATGGTATGGTATCTGTTGTTGGGATTGAAATTGACAGAACGATTTGATGTCGATTACCATAAATTTATATAATTAGAAACGGGTGATGAATCTGAGATCTCTTCCGATGATGCTTGTATCGGAGTTTCTAGTCTTTGCTTCTGGAATTTGAACTCAAACACTTGTTTATCCGGTTTCATCGTCTCTTACTAGCAACTAATTGTAAGCTCCGTGAAGGGCTTCACAGAGACATTTGCTACTCAATTCCACCTTGAAATAAAAAGCTCATTTTTAATTAACCCACCATAACTTTTTGCTCACAGTTCTGGAAAGGAACAGGATGCTCTTGCCCAGAGAGTTCCGATTCCGAAGCTATACATTCGGGATCATATTCTAGAAGTAAATAAAGAATGTTACCATACAAATACTTTAAACAGGGGCAAACCAAATGCAAATTCAGTTGCTGGATAGTGTAAATCTTCATAGGTATAGAAAGTCCCTTTAAGAGCCATTTTGACACTAACTGAAACAAAGAAAAGAAAAGAAAAGAAAATTATAAAGTCATTTACCTAGATTTGTTGGAGAAGAAAATGAAGAGAGGGAAAAGGTTAAATCTATCTCCTGTGGTTCAAGATTTTGCTGACTAGACTCAGCTGCATTGTGACTATCTTGGATGAGTTCTTCCACATCTTTCACTGTACACTATACACATCCCAAACTCTTTTACTTGTCATTAAAATAATCCCAACTAAATAGAGTGCCATCTCCAGAAGACAAATATAGTATCCATTGATGAGTCGGAAGACCTCGGCCGGTGAATTCCTGAATGTCAATCCAATCATCGTATTGCATACTGAAACTGAATAAACTCATCCCATGCGTTACAGCTCTTTCTAGCGGATCTTCTACAATGTTTGGTTGGGGATGCTTATCTATTGCAAAGACAATGCAAATCACTAATCCCATTCATTTATTACTGTCTTTATTCCTCAGACCGGGAGGCAATAGCATTTCTGTTACTTTGCCTTTCTTTATAATTGTGGAATGTAGTGTAGTATGTGTGATTTGTAATTTTTTTTTTGTAATGAAATTTCAAGAGTTCTTCAGTGAATGTTTAGCTGATGGTTTTTTTCTTACTACAATATATATATTGAACTATTATTAGCAAAGCATAAAATTCTAGTTTTACAAAGAGCATAAAGGATGATTCAATTCAATTATACATCAAAAATTAGTTACATTGGTTTATTTACGTCTATTGAAAACAAATAAGGATCCTCTCGAACCCTTCCCCAACCTGATTTTCTCATCTACGTATGTTATTTGCAGCTTAACCTCGCTCTGGCCACCGTACCGGAACTCTAATCCTCCAACTTTGAGTTCAGGGGACTCGAATATAACTTGGATCCATTCTTCATCCAATACAATCAGTTTACCTGTGCAATTATGAAACAACTCAAACTAATCACAATGAGAAACAGAATACCACAGTTAAACAACATATTGAAGTCCCAACGATGGAGAAAGAGCATTGGGATGAAAATGAAAAACTAAAGCTTAAAAATACTCCATATTATATCCCAATATTATGTTTCAGACTGACTACAATGTACACAAAAATGTTCATTTTCTTCACATAATGCAGAGGGCAATGATTACAGAACACTATAGATGATAAGTAGGATTACCTTTAAGTCTGACTTCACCATCAAGGAAACCGAAAAGAGAAAAGGAAACCTTGTTCTTTACGGTATCAAGAGCTTCCACGACCTGAATCATTTCCTTGGTGATGTTGGGTTTGAGCAGTAAACCACATCCCACTCTTGAAATACAAGAGGACATTGAACAGGTTTTTCAACACAATATTTCTTCAACTCTAGAAATACATCAGCAACCTCTTTGTGTCCTTGCTCAGTTAGCGAAACTCCTCTAGAAGTTCATACAAAAATGAAGAAGAAGACTGACTATAAAAGCAGTCAAATGCTTCTGTTTTAGATTTTTCAGCCACGTCAGACTGTAATCAGTTTTAAGGAGTACGTGTAAGTTTATTAGTGGCGTATGTGGTTCCATGTAGGAGATTTCATACTTCTCATCTGTACAAGTAGTATTATTTTAAGTAGAAATTATATGACTCACGGGTGGCGCTAAAATCCACAGGATTGGACAAGATTGTTTATTAGGAAATCAGAGTAGTGAAATTCCAGTCCACTGATTTCACTTTCATGCTTCTGTCACACAAAAGTCTCTTCCTTTCTCTCAAAACCCCATAATAAAGGAAAAAGTGAGAAAGGAAACAACAAGTTAATTCACAATTACCACTTTCAAAGCTTCCTGCTTGCTCTCCAATGGCGGGAGCTAAGAATTACATTACAAAAGAAGAGCTTCGGACTCACAACAGAAAGGGAGATTTATGGATCTCGATCCACGGAAAGATCTATGACGTCACAGATTGGATCAAAGACCATCCTGGTGGCGAACATCCATTGCTCAGTGTAGCTGGGCAGACGTGACTGATGCATTTGTTGCGTATCATCCAGGTACAGCTTGGACCCAGCTCGGAAAACTCTTCAATGGCTATTATCTTAAAGACTATTCTGTCTCTGAGGTTTCCAAAGATTACAGGAAATTGGTTGCAGAGTTCAACAAGATGGGATTGTTTGATAAAAAAGGTCATATTGTGTTAGTCACCCTCTTTGCCATGGTAATTTTGTTCCTTACCAGTGTTTATGGCGTTTTACTGGGTTCTGATAACATTCTGGTTAACCTCCTATGTGGGTTTTTGATGGGTTCTATGTGGACACAAAGTGGATGGCTCGGACATGACTCTGGCCATTATCAAGTAATGGCCAGCCCTATGTTTAATAGGGTTTTGCAAATTCTGTCTGGTAATTGCCTTGCAGGAATCAGTATTGGTTGGTGGAAATGGAACCACAATGCTCATCACATCGCCTGTAACAGTCTGGATTTCGATCCAGATCTTCAGCATATGCCTTTATTCGCGGTGTCTTCCAAATTCTTCAGCTCACTCACATCTTACTTTTATGATAGAAAGATGAATTTCGATTCAGCTGCTAGATTCATGGTTAGCTACCAACATTGGACATTCTATCCCATAATGTGTTTCGCAAGGCTAAACCTTTTCGCACAATCATTTATATATCTATTTGCTAAGAAGAACGTACAATACAGAATTCTAGAGATACTTGGTGTATGTGTGTTTTGGATCTGGTATCCTTTACTTGTTTCTTGCTTACCAACTTGGGAAGGAAGGCTGGTGTTTGTTTTCACTAGCTTTCTCGGTACACTTATCCAACACGTGCAGTTCTGTTTGAATCATTTCTCTTCGAGTGTGTTTGTGGGGCCTCCTAAGGCTAGTGATTGGTTCGAGATGCAAACTAAGGGGACTCTTGATATTCTGTGCCCTCCTTGGATGGATTGGTTTCATGGAGGTTTGCAGTTTCAAATCGAACACCATTTGTTCCCCCGACTTCCTAGATGCCAGCTCAGGACAGTTTCTCCATTTGTGAGGGAACTTTGTAAGAAGCATGATTTACCTTATGACTGTGCAACTTTCTGGATGGCTAATGTGATGACATGCCAGACTTTGAAACACGCAGCGTTGCAAGCTCGAGACGTTTCTAGCCCAGTTCCAAAGAATCTAGTGTGGGAAGCTGTCAACACTCATGGATGAATGCAACAATAATCAGTCACACAAATCAATAGATTTATAATTATTTTTCATTGTGTATGGTAAGCAGTACCATCCATTACCGATTAGCGTTTCTTTCACTGTTTATGCTTCAGCCATACAGCTAATTAAGAGATTACTTGGACTGAAATTAAGTATTCTGTTTTTCATTTTGCTCCGAGTTGGGAGGCTTTGGTGTCTCAACTCAGATGTAATATATTGCTTTCAGTAAAATTTCCATTATTGTTGAACCATGAAAGGTTGTATCCAATTTATCATAAGTTGATTTCAGATGTTCATGGTACTATAGCTGTCTTCTTGTTAGCTATGCTCTACGAAACATGAAATGAATGTTACCTAATTTATTACTATTTTGGCTCCATACATGCGTTCGTGTGAATGGGGACCATATTCGATGTATGCAAGTAACTACCTATGATGCATTGCACATAAAGACAGTCTCTTGTAGGTTCCTCGTTGGCTGAGCATTGGTTGCAAACCATTTTGGGTACATAAAAACATTTTGGGTAATGTTTTATCACTGCACTTCTAAGCGGAAAGGGAACTCAAAACATAAAAAGCTTGTCTGGAAGGCCAAGAACGAGAAGTGAATTTGATAGGAAATAGAGTAGCAAGGGACAACAAAGTAAGACTCGCAGTAGTTGTAGTGAACCAGGCAACAAGAAGCTAGAAAGGGACGGTAATAACGATATAAATTGTTTTAGGGGGGATTTAATTGGTCATGAAAGGTATAGGGGCGGATTCTATAATATGACATACATGAGGGGTCTTAATGTTTTATCAAACCCAAATCAGTCGACGATCTGATAAACCCTTTCAAAGTTGCTAAGCTGTCGATCATTCATAATTAATGGCTGAAATGTCTTCCTCCGGCTTCTCTCGCCCACCACCGCCGCCTCTCAAGCATCTTGACCTCGATCTCACCATCGTCTCGGCAAAACACCTCAAGAACGTCAACTGGCGAAGCGGCGGCGATCTCAAACCCTACGTCGTCTTTTGGGTCGACGCCGACCGCCGATTGGCCACTAAATCGGACGATTCCGGTTCGACCCGCCCCGTATGGAACGAGCGCTTCACGATTCCCATCCCGTTCTCCCTCCAAGACGCCGTTTTGACTCTCGAAGTTTTTCACTCCAAACCCTCAGAGACGCCCAAGCCTCTGGTGGGAACGCTCCGCGTTCCTCTCATCGACCTGGGATCCGACCCAGACGACGCTAACCGCATCCGGACTTACGAGTTGACACGTCCGTCAGGCCGTCCTCAGGGGAAGATCCGTGTCAAGATCGCAATCCGCGAAAGTTACCATTTTGCCACTCCTCCTCCTCCCCCACATCCGTCGAGCTATTATTACGCACCACCTCCGCCGCGTGACTTCTACAGGCCACCCCCTCCGACGATGTCACCTCCGCTACCGTCATCGCCTTACCCTGCGTTTCATGATCCATTCTACCATAGCTCGGGTTACTACAATTCCTCAGCTCCTCCTCCGCCACCACCACGGCCATTGCATGATAATCGGACTTCTGGTGGGTATGGAGGTGGGCCTTCAGCGCCTGT
Organism: Rutidosis leptorrhynchoides; assembly: GCF_046630445.1. NCBI lineage: Eukaryota > Viridiplantae > Streptophyta > Magnoliopsida > Asterales > Asteraceae > Rutidosis > Rutidosis leptorrhynchoides. The sequence continues at coordinate 3,546 of NW_027266858.1, read as the reverse complement.
TGATTACTCTCCGTATGATAATCAGAGGCAGCCGCCGCAGCCAAGGATCGGAAGGATGGGGTTAGGATTAGCTGTGGGTGCTGCTGCTGGAGCTATGGGTGGACTTGCATTGGACGATGAGGAAGACAGAATTGAAAGTAAGGTTGAGAGTAGTAACCTCAATCATAGAGAGAATTACAGAGATTATGCATCTGATTATTGAGTTTAATAAATGATCTCTCTCGTCTTCTTTATTGGTAATAAAAATCTTACCTTTGTATGGAATGGAACTCATGAATTGTATCTAAATGCTTTTTCATGTGTATATATCTATCTATCTTGATTATCGTGTTACTTTGGTTGTTTGGATTATGATCAACTCCATTTTCCTGTAGCTGAGGACTGTAATTTCATTTTGTATACATCAATCAGTGTTTCTTTCTCTGTTGATGCTCAGCCATACCATACAGCTAGGGGATGGACGTTGATTATGTTTGCTGATGTCTCAATTCAGATGTAATATATTGCTTTCAGTGAAATTTTATTGTTTTCGAACTAAGAATGGTTGAATCCAGTTTAAGTTGATTTCAGATGTATATATAGCTGTTTTTCAAATTTGAGCAAATGTGTTTTGTGTATGTCTTTATGTAACAGCTTTGGTCTATAATCACATGAAAAATGAAATGGTAAACCAATTTATATTCCAAAATATTGGCTCCATCCATTTAAGTCATACCTTCCTCTCTGCTCCTAGTTATATTTTCGAGAAACAAACTGTCGATCAAACATGCTGCCTTCCTCGGCTTGTTTTGCATGTAGAGTCGGGCGTAGAAGATGCGATCCAAGATTGCATAAACTTTACTAAACTCATTGGCTTTCGATTTGGACCATGAGATGTATTTCGTGAGATCCGGTTATCAGGCATGAGTGTGAACGGAGCTGCTGGGTTAACGAGAAAACTAGTAATGTATAAAGAGTCTTCCATCTCAATTTGTTGCACCCATTCATACCTTGTAGTAGAATTATGAGTTATGAAAGAGTATGATCACTGTTGTGGGAAGTTGTGGCTTCTAAACAATTGGTTTGGTGTTCTCATGTTCATGGAGACTAGTTTTTTCAATGGGATAAGGTATATGCTTCTGTTTTGAAAGGTACCGTATATACATATTCTTGGCAAAGCTCTGGACTTTCCTACTATGATCAGTATATTGTAGCCATCTGTTCTAGTCTTTCATCTTAATGTTTTAATTTATTCATGCAGCTTCCAAATTTGCATACAGAAATGAGTTTTGCATCACTTAATTATTCCATTTTCTGTTTATTTATTTATATCATTTTTTATTTTCTGTTTCAAATTAATTCATTATCTCTCTCGCTACCTTCCATTCAAAGTCATTTATCAGCAGCCATTTTCATAAATTGGAGTAATAATATTTATCCCACTCACAGTGATAAATTGGAGTAATAATAACTTGATCATTCTGAACGAAAATATTTGTTTTTTAACCAAAAATGACTAGTAAATTATTTTATATCTTTCAACTTGTCTAGAATAGATTATCAAGAAAAAACAAAAGCAAAATAAAAAGTGAAAGTAAAACGATAAAGAAGAAATACTGTGAAACACAGATCACTGATACTAGTATTAGCGAGTGAGTGTACAAGAAATACGGACCAACCATCGATCGCCATAGGACCAACCATCGATCGCCATATTGCAAGAGGTTGATTCATTGTGTAATGACCTTTCGTTTCTGAAAAACAATTAGCCAATCGAAACCCAACAAAACACTCTCCTGTTCTTTTCTGTCTTTTGTCTTCCCGTCGATGATATTGAGAGAGAACAAACCAACATCTTCCGCTAACTCCTTTTTTCACTATTTAACACTCATTTACCAAACCAAAACGACTCTGATTATTAACCCCTTTTAGCATAACAAATCGGCGTCAGCGATCGATTAGCTTTCTTCCTCACTGGTACGAGTACGACCTCCCCTTTTTCTTACTCTTTCCTTATTCAAGTTACTATTTTTTCCCTGTTTTGTTGGATGGAATTTTTGGATTTCATTGAGTGGAGGATTACTTTGCATTTTGGGTGCTTGCTGTAATTCATGAATCATTTTGTAGATCTTGTTTGCTGTCTGTACTGTACTGGTTTCTTAACTTTTGCCTGTAACTGTCAATCATATGCCGCCTTTCGATCGTTTTGGAGTGAAAAGCTTGACGCTTTCCATTGAAGTCGATCTTAATTTGGTTGTTTTGAAGCTGAAGTTGGTTTAATTAGCAGTTTTTGCTCACTTTACTAAACTGAATCATCAGTCATACCAGCACCAAACAATATTCGTTTTCTTTCTCCTTCAATAATCTACGAATTCCCAGAGTAAATCTTTTGTTTTTCTCAACTTAGATGACCATAATTTTATTTGGTAATTGCATTCTGCTTTCTGTCTCACATGTTATAGATTATTTGTTGATAGTGGTCATAGACTCATAGTTACTGATTGGTGTATAATTTCCTTTTTTTACAATGAAGAGAAAAAAAAGGTTTGCCTACATGGTCACTACAGCTTAAATGAAGTCAAACCGTGCATGGAGATTAGGGATCAAAGATACCCTAATGACCTTAGGTTCTCGGCAACGAGTGGGTACAAGGGGACCCAAATGGATTATTACGTTAGTTTGTCTGATTACCCTTTTTCTAATCACCGCCTATTTCCATCCGTCGAGTAATTATGCGGCCTGTTACATATTTACTTCCAAGGACTGTCCTATGTATCAAATGCCCTTGGTTGTTCCTTCTAGAGAATTGAGTGATGAAGAGAGTATAACTCAGGTTGTATTTAAGGAACTTTTGAAGGCTCCTCCTGTTCAATCGAGGAACCCCAAAATTGCATTCATGTTTTTGACTCCAGGGAATTTGCCTTTTGAGATGTTGTGGGATAAGTTCTTCCATGTAAGGATCCATTTCTCGATTGTCGACTTTACAAAATACGAGTAATTAATGACCAACAATTGACTATTACTATAATCTTTTTCTGCAGGGTCATGAGGACAGATTTTCTGTCTATGTGCATTCATCTGCTGAAAAACTTCAGCATGTCAGTCCTTATTTTGTTGGTAGAGACATCCCTGGTGAGAAGGTATGCTGAGTTTGTTATATGTTAGTCTAATATATAGTTATGTGGCAATCATTTAATTTCTCGTTGACGGTGTAGCGAAACAACCCCCGTCTCTCCTCGCGCTTATTTTGATTGGATTAGTTGCTGGATAGAATAGAATGATCAAGTTAATCTCACTGATATCTCTTAATTGAATGAAATGGAACTTTTGTGTTGAAACTTGGCATGAAAAAATTTCTTGCAGGTAGATGGGGGAAAAATTTCTATGATTGATGCTGAGAAAAGACTGCTTGCAAATGCACTATTGGATGCCGATAACCAACAGTTTGTCTTGCTCTCAGACAGGTGATTTTTTTAAGTCCAATCAGTGTAAAAGCAACCTATTCATAAGTCTATGAGTAATTACGGGTGTGGGTATATTTCTTTTGAACCTCTGTCAATCCTTTTT